>NW_026876683.1:0-197847 GCF_032173495.1 Musca vetustissima
CATTGAAACACAAAGAATTTTCATGATTTAGAAATAAACACGTGCTTATATTTCCAGAATAATCCACCAAAAATATTTCACAAAAAAATCTCCAAGGAAATTCATTTAAAGCTCCAATGAAATCCTTTTTCGATTATTATTTTTATACCCTTCACCACACTGTGGTACAGGGTATTATGTCTTTGTGCATATGTTTGTAACAGGCAAAAGGAAACGAGATAGACACATGGTTCCTTTTGAGAATATGCATAGAATCACTTTCTGAGTCGATTTACGCATGTCCGTCTGTCCGTCCGTCTGTCCGTCTGTCCGTCTGTCCGTCCATGTATTTTTGTGAACAAAGTACAGGTCGCATTTATGATCCGATTTGGATGAAATTTGGCATAGGTCACTTATTTGGCCCAAGGACGAACCCTATTGAAATTGGGAAAAATCGGTTCAGATTTAGATATAGCTCCCATATATATATTTAACCGATTTAATGTAAACGGTCCCTATATATCTTTCGATTTGCACGAAATTTGGTACAGCCTAATCATTAAGGTCTTGAATGATGTCTGCCAAGTTTCGTGAAAATCGGTCCAGATTTAGATATAGCTCCCATATATAGATTCGTCCGATTTCAAGTAAATGGTGCCCCAAAGTCCCTATATATCTTTTGATTTGCACGAAATTTGGCATACCGTACTGAATTAAGCCTAGAGTGTTGTCTGCCAAGTTTCGTGAAAATCGGTCCAGATTTAGATATAGCTCCCATATATAGTTTCGTCCGATTTCATGTAAATGGTGCCCCAAAGTCTTTATATATCCTTCGATTTGCACGAAATTTGGCACAACGTATTGAATTAAGCCTAGAATGATGCCTGCCAAGTTTCGTGAAAATCGGTCCAGATTTAGATATAGCTCCCATATATAGTTTCGTCCGATTTCATGTAAATGGTGCCCCAAAGTCCCTTTACATCTTTCGATTTGCACGAAATTTGGCATACCGTACTGAATTAAGCCTAGAGTGATGTCTGCCAAGTTTCAAGAAAATCGGTTCAGATTTAGATATAGCTCCCATATATAGTTTCGTCCGATTTCATGTAAATGGTGCCCCAAAGTCCCTATATATCTTTTGATTTGCACGAAATTCGGCATAACGTATTGAATTGAGCCTAGAATGATGCCTGCCAAGTTTCGTGAAAATCGGTCCAGATTTAGATATAGCTCCCATATATAGTTTCGTCCGATTTCATGCCAATGGTACCCCAAAGTCCCTATATATCTTTCGATTTGCACGAAATTTGGCATAACGTACTGAATTAAGCCTAGAGTGATGTCTGCTAAGTTTCAAGAAAATCGGTTCAGATTTAGATATAGCTCCCATATATAGTTTCTTCCGGTTTCATGTAAATGGTGCCCCAAAGTCCCTATATATCTTTCGATTTGCACGAAATTTGGAATAACGTACTGAATTGAGCCTAGAATGATGCCTGCCAAGTTTCGTGAAAATCAGTCAATATGAAGATATAGCTCCCAAAGTTCCTATATATCCTTCGATTTGCACGAAATTTGGCATAACGTACTGAATTGAGCTTACAGTGATGTCTGCCTTGTTTCGTGAAATTCGGTCCGGATTTAGATATAGCTTCCTTTTACGATATATTGATTTTAAGTAATTGACGCACCAAGGAACCAATAGGAACAAAACGTCCGATTTCAAGTAAATTGGGCATCAAACTCCTCATGTTAGTCAGATTGCCATCAAATTTTGCACAACGTACAATATTGAGCATAGAATTACGTAGTTGCGTTTTCTAGAAGTACAGACATAGCCCAACGGATGACCTATTTATATTTGTTTGAAGTCGATTTACATACTTTATGGATAGATCTAGGTAGATTCACATTTAGATAAATATCACATATTTTATTTCATCCAATTTCATGTTAATAGTCCTGTTTAATATACCCATAGTGGTGAAGGGTATCATACAGTCGGCCCCGTCCGACTTTACTACTTTCCTTACTGGTTATTTTCGTATTGATTTTTTATATTTGAAAATAAAATATTATTATGGTGCGGAGCGGGGGACCATAAAACGTACGTGCACGTGCTGTGGTTCACTTCAGTTGAAAATTTCGCAACATTGTTGTAAAATAAAAACTCAATAATATAAATTGTATGTGATGAAAGCAAAATCAATCATCACCACAGAAACAAAGGGGGGGAAATGATGCATAGGATGAGGACATTAAACTCGAAATTTTATTGGGAATTTTTTTTTATCGATTTAAAGTGAATGACATTTTTTTGGGGCGTGGGTTTTTGAAGAATTTTCTTCAAGGCCCTAAATGTATGGAGCATGCACCGGTTGATTAGTGCAATTTGGCTAGAGGAATGCATACCCAATGTTTTGGAACCTCAGCATCCTGTGTCCCGTGCACAAAAAAAGGAGACAAGACGATATGTGCGAACTATGGAGGAATAAGTCTCCTCTCCAGCGTGCTGTGTGAACGACTGAAGCCAATGGTCAATTATATTATTCGATCATACCAATGCGGCTTCAGGCATGGCAAATCCACCATTGACTAGATATCCGCTCTGCGCCAGATCCTGGAAAAGACCCACGAAAAACACATCAACACATTGCACCTATTCGTCGACTATAAAGCCGGTCATTTTTTCAATGACCATCCAAAATAGGCGTGGATTTTTTAAAAAATATTTTTTCAGGGACCATCCAAAATAGGCGTGGATTTTTTAAAGAATATTTTTTCAAGGACCATCCAAAATAGGCGTGGATTTTTTAAAGAATATTTTTTCAAGGACCATCCAAAATAGGCGTGGATTTTTTAAAGAATATTTTTTCAAGGACCATCCAAAATAGGCGTGGATTTTTTAAAGAATATTTTTTCAAGGACCATCCAAAATAGGCGTGGATTTTTTAAAGAATATTTTTTCAAGCACCTGAAATAGGCGTGGATTTTTTAAAGAATATTTTTTCAAGGACCATCCAAAATGGGCGTGGATTTTTTAAAGAAAATTTTTTAAAGGACCATCCAAAATAGGCGTGGATTTTTTAAAGAATATTTTTTCAACGACCATCCAAAATGGGCGTGGATTTTTTAAAGAAAATTTTTTAAAGGACCATCCAAAATAGGCGTGGATTTTTTAAAGAATATTTTTTCAAGGACCATCCAAAATAGGCGTGGATTTTTTAAAGAATATTTTTTCAAGCACCATCCAAAATAGGCGTGGCTTTTTTAAAAAATATTTTTTCAAGGACCATCCAACGTAGGCGTGGATTTTTTAAAGAATATTTTTTCAAGGACGATCCAAAATAGGCGTGGATTTTTTTAAGGAATAATTTTTCAAGGACCATCCAAAATAGGCGTGGATTTTTTAAAGAATATTTTTTCAAGGACGATCCAAAATAGGCGTGGATTTTTTTAAGGAATAATTTTTCAAGGACCATCCAAAATAGGCGTGGATTTTTTTAAGGAATAATTTTTCAAGGACCATCCAAAATAGGCGTGGATTTTTTAAGGAATATTTTTTCAAGGACCATCCAAAATAGGCGTGAATTTTTTTAAGGAATAATTTTTCAAGGACCATCCAAAATAGGCGTGGATTTTTTAAGGAATAATTTTTCAAGGACCATCCAAAATAGGCGTGGATTTTTTTAAGGAATAATTTTTCAAGGACCATCCAAAATAGGCGTGGATTTTTTAAAGAATATTTTTTCAAGGACCATCCAAAATAGGCGTGGATTTTTTAAAGAATATTTTTTCAAGGACCATCCAAAATAGGCGTGGATTTTTTAAAGAATATTTTTTCAAGGACCATCCAAAATAGGCGTGGATTTTTTAAAGAATATTTTTTCAAGGACCATCCAAAATAGGCGTGGATTTTTTAAAGAATATTTTTTCAAGGACCATCCAAAATAGGCGTGAATTTTTTAAAGAATAATTTTTCAAGGACCATCCAAAATAGGCGTGGATTTTTTTAAGGAATAATTTTTCAAGGACCATCCAAAATAGGCTTGGATTTTTTTAAGGAATAATTTTTCAAGGACCATCCAAATTGGCGTGGATTTTTTAAAGAATATTTTTTCAAGCACCTGAAATAGGCGTGGATTTTTTAAAGAATATTTTTTCAAGCACCTGAAATAGGCGTGGATTTTTTAAAGAATATTTTTTCAAGCACCTGAAATAGGCGTGGATTTTTTAAAGAATATTTTTTGAAGGGCGTGGATTTTTTAAAGAATATTTTTTCAAGGACCATCCAAAATAGGCGTGGATTTTTTAAAGAATATTTTTTCAAGGACCATCCTAAATAGGCGTGGATTTTTTAAAGAATATTTTTTCAAGGCCGTGTTTTTTTAATATTTTTTCAAGGGCGTGGTTATTTTTTAAAGTGCTGACTTGTCCTGCAAATTAAAGTCTTATCTTTGTTGCAATAAATATCGAAGGAATTAATGTAGTGAGTATTTTTCCTTCAACAAAATATTGTTTATTAAATTGAATAGATCTCCCCTTCGCCCCCCTACCCCCTGCTCCCTTTGCACTTGTATCGCAAAACATAAAAAACATTACTAAATCGTCTCACGATACACATTACTTTATTAAATAAATACTTTCGGATACTCGTCGGCCATATTTCACATCATAAGTTGCGTGTCCTTTAATTTAGGTTCAGTCATGTCAGTCATGGACTTAGAGTCAGCTTAGAAGTGTTTGTCTCAATGTGTGTGTACCTTTCTCCTAGTAGTCTATGGTGCGAGGGGGGTCATAAGTTTTATGATTCATATTGTTATCATTTGCAATGAAGTGTTGTCTTAGCCATACCGACAAACGCAAAGGACAGTAAATATCCTTTCGGGGCTTTTTTTGGGGGGGCAATTGCAGGCAACACCAAAACGAAGACGAAAAGAAAAAGAAGTAAAATAAGCAGCAAAAAAGGTCAGCAGCAATGTCAATGTGAAGTGTGCGCTTAGCTTCATTGACATTCTTCTAATTGATGGGAATGCAGGGGCAGGAGAGTGGGGTTAATACACGGTAAAGGATATCATATTATAAGGGGGGTGTTTACAGAGACCAATAGTCCTTTGCGTAAGATTATTCCTAGTTTCGTGGTTTTTTTTCATTATTTTGCCAAATAATTTTTGTGGAGGAATTTTTAGGGTTTTTTTTTGGGTGACCATGGTTCGTATTTTGTTCCCGCTAATTGAGGTCAAATTGTGTTGTAAATTAAAAATGAATTTTTTTGGTTTTCATGTTTTGTTTTTGGGATAAATAATAATGGTAGGGGGTGGGTGAAGGTGATTTCTTAAAGAAAAACTCCAATTATTTTTTCCGTTTTTAAGGGTTATTGTCGTTTTCCCTTTTTATCTATGGAATATAGAAAATCCTTTAGTACAATAAAAAATTAATGGAGGTTAGCAAAGATCATAATTTTTTTTCCAAAAATTTAATAGAATTTTAATTACCAAAATAAGAAATGAAATGGTTAAAGGTTAAAAAAGGGATGATACGACGTGACATCTAATAAAATGTGTAATTAAGTCAGAAGTGAATATTTAATAAGAATTTACTTCCTGTATAAAATATTCTTCATAAGAACTAAGCTTATCGGTAAAAAAAATATTAAAATCAGCAAGGAAAGCAGTAAAATCGGACTGGGCCGACTATATGATACCCTTCACCACTTTGAGTACCACTTTGGTACCCCAATTATATTAAATCGGACGAAACTATATATGGGAGCTATATCTAAATCTGAACCGATTTTCACGAAACTTAGCACACGTCATTCTAGACTTAATTCAATACGCTATGCCAAATTTCGTGCAAATCGAAAGATATATAAGAAATTTGGTACACGATTTACCTAAAATCGGGCGAAACTATATATGGAAACTATATCTAAATCTGAACCGATTTTTACGAAACTTAGCGCACATCATTCTAGACTTAATTCAATACGCTATACCAAATTTCATGCAAATCGAAAGATATATAAGGACTTTGGTGCACAATTTATTAAAAATCGGGCGAAACTATATATGGGAGCTATGTCTAAATCTGAACCGATTTTCCCGAAACTTAGCACACGTCATTCTAGACTTAATTCAATACGCTATGCCAAAATTCGTGCAAATCAAATGATTTTCAGGGACTTTGGTACACCAATTACATAAAATCGGACGAAACTATATATGAGAGCTATATCTAAATCTGAACCGATTTTCACAAAACTTAACATACATCATGCTAGACCTAATTCAATAGGCTATACCAAATTTCGTGCAAATCGAATGATATATAGGGACTTTGATAGACCATTTACCTAAAATCGGGCGAAACTGTATATGGGAGCTATATCAAAATCTGAACCGATTTTCACGAAACTTAGCACACGTCATTCTAGACTTAATTCAATACGCTATGCCAAAATTCGTGCAAATCAAATGATTTTCAGGGACTTTGGTGCACCATTTACTTAAAATCGAACGAAACTATATATGGGAGCTATATCTAAATCTGAACCGATTTTCACGAAACTTAGCACACATCATTCTAGACCTAATTCAGTAGGCTGTACTAAATTTCGTGCAAATGTAGAAGATATATAAAATATATTACCCCAATTACATTAATTTCGGACGAAACTATATGTGAGCTATATCAATCCACACATTTTCTCCAATTTCAAATTTGAGTCCTTGGGCCAAATAAGTGACATGTGCCAAATTTCATTCAAATCTGATCATAAATGCGACCTGTACTTTGTTCACAAAAATACATCAAACTAAACTTCATGCATTCCCCAATCCTACACTTCCACAATGATTCCAAATTCAAATTTCAGGATTCCAACTCTATTGGATCACCCACAATTTAAATTGTACCGAATTTAGTAGTAGAATTTCCAAAACTCCCTATTTAACCCAAACCTACACCCCGACAGTGATTCCAACTCAATAGGTTCAGCCACAATTCAAATTGTACCAAATTTAGTACACAAACCTACACTACCACAGTGAGCCTAAATATAAGTTTCAGGATTCCAATTCTATCGGTCCACCAAATTTTGTACACAGCAGTGCTATATTTAGTACATAGTAGTACCAATTTCCAAATCTTCCTACATACCCCAATCCTACACATCCACAGTGATCCTAAATCAAAATTTCAGGATTCCAACTCTATCGCTTTATCCACAATTCAAATTGTACCAAATTTAGTACATAGTAGTACCAATTTCCAAAACTTCCTACATACCCCAACTCTATCGCTTCACCCACAATTTAAATTGTACCAAATTTAGTACACATTAGTACACATTTCTAAAACTTCCTACACATCTCAATCTCACACCTCAACAGTGATCTTGACTCCAAATTTCATGATTCTAGCTCTATTGGTTCACCTAAAATACAAATTGTACCAAATTTAGTACCATTTAGTACCCATAAGTATTATTTTCTTAAACTGAATCCTGATTCCAATCCTACACCCATACAGTGATCCTGACTTCAAATGTCATTGTTTCCGCTTTATGGCTTCATCCAAATCCAAATTGTACCAATTATAGTACGATTTAGTACTTTTCGTACAAATCAGTAAAAAATTTCCAAAACTACGTACATATCCTATTCCTACACTCCGACAGTAATGTTAATTTCAAATTGTAGGATCCAAAATAAATTTGCACCAAATATAGTACCATATAGCACTTTTCGTACACATGAGCACACGCTTTCAAAACCATCTCCCTAAATGGAACTTACTTCTCAACCATAATTCACAGCGCTATCCCTTTCAAATGCTACAGAATTGTACCAAATTTAGCACATTTTCGTACTTTTCGGATAGTTATACTTCGAATTTCCAAAAATCCTTTGGTACATAGTTCTAGATCCAACGGTTCGCCAAATACAAATGGTATCACATTTTGTACTTTTTAGTACATTTCGTACCGTTCTAATACGAATTTCCAAAAACCCAGCCTTATCTGTCACCTTTGGACAAAGAGTGACCCTCACCCAAAATTTCAAGATTCTAGCTTCAGCCGTTGATGAACGTTAAATCAGTAAGTCAGTCAATCACTTTACTCTTTTATTAGTATATATTTAGTACTAAATATGGTACATTTTAGTACCAAATTTAGTACCATTTAGTGTTTTGCCATATCCTTACGAAATTCCAATACTACCTTAATCCTGTAATTTTAATTCCAAATTTAGGTTTTCCAATGACATTAATGACCTTAATCCGGGGTCGATGAGCTTTAATCCGGATTAAGCCTTAATCCGGGGTCAATGACCTTAATCTGGCTAAAGCCTTAATCCGGGGTCAATGACCTTAATCTGGCTTAAGCCTTAATCCGGGGTCAATGACCTTAATCCGGCTTAAGCCTAAATCCGGGGTCAATGACCTTAATCCGGATTAAACCTTAATCCGGAGTCAATGACCTTTAATACGGATTAAGCCTTAATCCGGGGTCAATGACCTTAATCCGGGGTCAATGACCTCAAACAAATATGGTACAAGCCTTAATAGGGCCAATGACCTTTAATCCGGACTTAATCCGGGGTCAATGACCTTAATCCGGATTAAGCATTAATCCGGGGTCAATGACCTTTAATCCGGATTAAGCCTTAATCCGGGGTCAATTACCTTTAATCCGGGGTCAATAACCTTAATCCGGGTTAAACCTTAATCCGGGGTCAATGACCTTTAATCCTCATTAAGCCTTAATCCGGGGTCAATGACCTTTAATCCGGATTAAGCATTAATCCGAGGTCAATGACCTTACTCCGGATTAAGTCTTAATCCGGGGTCAATAACCTTTAATCCGGGGTCAATGACCTTTAATCCGGATTAAGCCTTAATCCGGGATCTATGACCTTAATCCGGATTAAGTCCTAATACGGGGTCAATGACCTTTAATCCGGGGTCAATGACCTTAATCCGGATTAAGCTTTAATCCGGATCAATGACCTTTAATCCGGATTAAGCCTTAATCCGAGCATTAATCCGGGGTCAATGCCCTTTAATCCGGATAAAGCCTTAATCCGGGGTCAATGACCTTTAATCCGGGGTCAATGGCCTTAATCCGGATAAAGCCTTAATTCGGGGTCAATGACCTTAATCCGGATTCAGCTTTATTCCGGGTCAATGACCTTAATCCGGATTAAGCTTTAATCCGGGGTCAATGAACTTAATCTGGCTTAAGCCTTAATCCGGGGTCAATGACCTTAATCCGGCTTAAGCCTTAATCCGGAGGTCAATGACTTTAATCCGGATTAAGTCTTAATCCGGGATCAATGACCTTTAATCCGGATTAAGCCTTAATCCGGGGTCAATGACCTTAATCCGGATTAAGTCCTAATCCGGGGTCAATGACCTTTAATCCGGGGTCAATGACCTTAATCCGGATTAAGCTTTAATCCGGGGTCAATGACCTTAATCCGGGGTCAATGACCTTTAATCCGGGGTCAGTGACCTTTAATCCGGGGTCAATGACCTTAATCCGGATTAAGCTTTAATCCGGGGTCAATGACCTTTAATCCGGATTAAGCCTTAAGGGTCAATGACTTTTAAGCGGGATTAAGCCTTAAGGGTCAATGACCTTTAAGGCGGATTAAGCCTTAATCTGAGGTCAATGACCTTTAATCCGGGGTCAGTGACCTTAATCCGGGGTCAATGACGTTTAATCCGGATTAAGCCTTAATCCGGGGTCAATGACCTTTAATCCGGATTAAGCCTTAAGGGTCAAAGCCTTAAGGGTCAATGACCTTTAAGGCGGATTAAGCCTTAATCCGAGGTCAATGACCTTTAATCCGGGGTCAGTGACCTTAATCCGGGGTCAATGACGTTTAATCGGGATTAAGCCTTAATCCGGGGTCAATGACCTTTAATCCGGATTAAGCCTTAATCCGGGGTCAATGACCTTTAATCCGGGGTCAGTGACCTTAATCCGGGGTCAATGACCTTTAATCCGGATTAAGCCTTAATCCGGGGTCAATGACCTTTAATCCGGGGTCAATGACCTTTAATCCGGATTAAGCCTTAAGGGTCAATGACTTTTAAGCCGGATTAAGCCTTAAGGGTCAATGACCTTTAAGGCGGATTAAGCCTTAATCCGAAGTCAATGACCTTTAATCCGGGGTCAGTGACCTTAATCCGGGGTCAATGACGTTTAATCCGGATTAAGCCTTAATCCGGGGTCAATGACCTTTAATCCGGATTAAGCCTTAATCTGGGGTCAATGACCTTAATCCGGGCTCAATGACCTTAATCCGGGGTCAATGACCTTAATCCGGGTCAATGACATTAATCCGGATTAAACCTTAATCCGGGGTCAATGACCTCAATCCGGATTAAACCTTAATCCGGGGTCAATGACCCTTAATCCGGATTAACCCTTAATCCGGGGTCAATGACCTTTAATCCGGGGTCAATGACCTTTAATCCGGGTCAATGACAATAATCCGGATTAAGCCTTAATCCGGGGTCAATGACCTTAATCCGGATTAAGACTTAATCCCGGGTCAATGCCCTTTAATCCGGGGTCAATGACCTTTATGGTAAATGGTACTAAATATGGTACAATTTGGTACTAAAGTGTACCATTTTTAGTACTAAATTGTACCATATTTGTACAAAATTTGATACAATTTCGATTTAAGTGAACGGATACAGATGGAAAACTTATATTTGGAATAAAAATTACTGTTAGTGTATGTGATTGACGAAGTGTTGGAAATTCAAATTTTAAAGTGTAAGAAAAGTACTAAATGGTACTAAATATACTACAATTTAGATCTATGTGAACCGATTGGGCTGGATCCTGAAATTGTTGATTAAAGTTACTGTATGACTGCTGAATTGAGGAAATTTTGGAAAATAAAATTTTCGTCTACGCAAAGTAATAAATCGTACTAAATTTGGTACAATTTCGATGTTGGTGAACTGATATAGCTGGAAGTCTTTGAATGTGGACTTAAGATTATTATTGGAGTGTATGAATGAGGTAGGTTTGGAAATTCGTATTTGTTCGTACGAAAAGTACTAAATTTGGTACCATTTTAACTTTTATTTGAACTGGAATCCTGAAAGATGCAACTAAGATTATTGTTAGAGAGTAGGATTGATGTAGTTTTAGAAATGCTTAATTATGAGTATGAAAAGTACTAAATGGTACTGAATTTGGTACAATTTGGATTTGGGTGAATGGATAGGTTTGAATCCTGAGCTTTGGAATTTAGATTACTTTTGAAGTGTAGGATTGAGCTATGGAGACAGTTTTGGAAATTCGAATTTAGGTTTACGATTTCATTAAAGTATGAAAATAATTTCAATGGAGAATGTAAAAATCTGTTCTTAAAATACACAAAAAAATATTTTTTAAGATTCTTTGGAATTATTCCCTCCAGAAAGACTTTTTTGCAGAAAAAAAATACTCAATCCTTGAGCAAAATTATGAGTTTTTAATTGAAAAATTAAATTAGTGGCAGTTATTACCTCATGTAGACGTATCCGACATTGCGTTACAATTTGTGTGTGTGTGTGACAGGAACATTAATTATTTGCGGTTTATTTGTAATTATCCTTGTTTGTTATTAATGTCGAGAATAAAATGTGTGTGTGTGTGGTAGTTTGAAAAATTGTTTTATAATTGTGTTATAATTATCCCGAACAACTTTTCAATATACAGGACAAATTGTGGTGTAGGATGTCAGGAATAGGAACATTTTTTCAAGGACCAATGGAGGATCTATAAAATCATATAGTTTAAGCGGGAATATTTTTTCAAGGACTCTCCAAAAAAGGCGTGGATTTTTTAAAGAATATTTTTTCAAGGACCATCCAAAATAGGCGTGGATTTTTTAAAGAATATTTTTTCAAGGACCATCCAAAATAGGCGTGGATTTTTTAAAGAATATTTTTTCAAGGACCATTCACAGAGGCGTGGATTTTTTAAAGAATATTTTTTCAAGGACCATCCAAAATAGGCGTGGATTTTTTAAAGAATATTTTTTCAAGGACCATCCAAAATAGGCGTGGATTTTTTAAAGAATATTTTTTCAAGGACCATCCAAAATAGGCGTGGATTTTTTAAAGAATATTTTTTCAAGGACCATCCAAAATAGGCGTGGATTTTTTAAAGAATATTTTTTCAAGGACCATCCAAAATAGGCGTGGATTTTTTAAAGAATATTTTTTCAAGGACCATCCAAAATAGGCGTGGATTTTTTAAAGAATATTTTTTCAAGGACCATCCAAAATAGGCGTGGATTTTTTAAAGAATATTTTTTCAAGGACCATCCAAAATAGGCGTGGATTTTTTAAAGAATATTTTTTCAAGGACCATCCAAAATAGGCGTGGATTTTTTAAAGAATATTTTTTTTTCAAGGACCATTTTTTCCAAAATAGGCGTGGATTTTTTAAAGAATATTTTTTCAAGGACCATCCAAAATAGGCGTGGATTTTTTAAAGAATATTTTTTCAAGGACCATCCAAAATAGGCGTGGATTTTTTAAAGAATAATTTTTTCAAGGACCATCCAAAATAGGCGTGGATTTTTTAAAGAATAATTTTTTCAAGGACCATCCAAAATAGGCGTGGATTTTTTAAAGAATAATTTTTTCAAGGACCATCCAAAATAGGCGTGGATTTTTTAAAGAATAATTTTTTCAAGGACCATCCAAAATAGGCGTGGATTTTTTAAAGAATAATTTTTTCAAGGACCATCCAAAATAGGCGTGGATTTTTTAAAGAATAATTTTTTCAAGGACCATCCAAAATAGGCGTGGATTTTTTAAAGAATATTTTTTCAAGGACCATCCAAAATAGGCGTGGATTTTTTAAAGAATAATTTTTTCAAGGACCATCCAAAATAGGCGTGGATTTTTTAAAGAATAATTTTTTCAAGGACCATCCAAAATAGGCGTGGATTTTTTAAAGAATAATTTTTTCAAGGACCATCCAAAATAGGCGTGGATTTTTTTAAAGAATATATTTTCAAGGTCAAAATAGGCGTGGATTTTTTAAAGAATATTTTTTCAAGGGTCAAAATAGGCGTGGATTTTTTAAAGAATATTTTTTTCAAGGGTCAAAATAGGCGTGGATTTTTTAAAGAATATTTTTTCAAGGGTCAAAATAGGCGTGGATTTTTTAAAGAATATTTTTTCAAGGACCATCCAAAATAGGCGTGGATTTTTTAAAGAATATTTTTTCAAGGACCATCCAAAATAGGCGTGGATTTTTTAAAGAATATTTTTTCAAGGACCATCCAAAATAGGCGTGGATTTTTTAAAGAATATTTTTTCAAGGACCATCCAAAATAGGCGTGGATTTTTTAAAGAATATTTTTTCAAGGACCATCCAAAATAGGCGTGGATTTTTTAAAGAATATTTTTTCAAGGACCATCCAAAATAGGCGTGGATTTTTTAAAGAATATTTTTTCAAGGACCATCCAAAATAGGCGTGGATTTTTTAAAGAATATTTTTTCAAGGACCATCCAAAATAGGCGTGGATTTTTTAAAGAATATTTTTTCAAGGACCATCCAAAATAGGCGTGGATTTTTTAAAGAATTTTTTTTCAAGGACCATTCACAGAGGCGTGGATTTTTTAAAGAATATTTTTTCAAGGACCATTCACAGAGGCGTGGATTTTTTAAAGAATATTTTTTCAAGGACCATCCAACAGAGGCGTGGATTTTTTAAAGAATATTTTTTCAAGGACCATCCAAAAGAGGCGTGGATTTTTTAAAGAATATTTTTTCAAGGACCATTCACAGAGGCGTGGATTTTTTAAAGAATATTTTTTCAAGGACCATTCACAGAGGCGTGGATTTTTTAAAGAATATTTTTTCAAGGACCATTCACAGAGGCGTGGATTTTTTAAAGAATATTTTTTCAAGGACCATTCACAGAGGCGTGGATTTTTTAAAGAAGATTTTTTCAAGGACCATTCACAGAGGCGTGGATTTATTAAATAAGATTTTTTCAAGGACCATTCACAGAGGCGTGGAATTTTTTCACAGAGGCGTGGATTTTTTAAAGAATATTTTTTCAAGGACCATTCACAGAGGCGTGGATTTTTTAAAGAATATTTTTTCAAGGACCATTCACAGAGGCGTGGATTTTTTAAAGAATATTTTTTCAAGGACCATTCACAGAGGCGTGGATTTTTTAAAGAATATTTTTTCAAGGACCATTCACAGAGGCGTGGATTTTTTAAAGAATATTTTTTCAAGGACCATTCACAGAGGCGTGGATTTTTTAAAGAATATTTTTTCAAGGACCATTCACAGAGGCGTGGATTTTTTAAAGAATATTTTTTCAAGGACCATTCACAGAGGCGTGGATATTTTAAAGAATATTTTTTCAAGGACCATTCACAGAGGCGTGGATTTTTTAAAGAATATTTTTTCAAGGACCATTCACAGAGGCGTGGATTTTTTAAAGAATATTTTTTCAAGGACCATTCACAGAGGCGTGGATTTTTTAAAGAATATTTTTTCAAGGACCATTCACAGAGGCGTGGATTTTTTAAAGAATATTTTTTCAAGGACCATTCACAGAGGACCATTTTTCACAGGAGGCGTCACAGAGGCGTGGATTTTTTAAAGAATATTTTTTCAAGGACCATTCACAGAGGCGTGGATTTTTTAAAGAATATTTTTTCAAGGACCATTCACAGAGGCGTGGATTTTTTAAAGAATATTTTTTCAAGGACCATTCACAGAGGCGTGGATTTTTTAAAGAATATTTTTTCAAGGACCATTCACAGAGGCGTGGATTTTTTAAAGAATATTTTTTCAAGGACCATTCACAGAGGCGTGGATTTTTTAAAGAATATTTTTTCAAGGACCATTCACAGAGGCGTGGATTTTTTATTTTTTCAAGGACCATTCACAGAGGCGTGGATTTTTTAAAGAAGATTTTTTCAAGGACCATTCACAGAGGCGTGGATTTTTTAAAGAAGATTTTTTCAAGGACCATTCACAGAGGCGTGGATTTTTTAAAGAAGATTTTTTCAAGGACCATTCACAGAGGCGTGGATTTTTTAAAGAAGATTTTTTCAAGGACCATTCACAGAGGCGTGGATTTTTTAAAGAATATTTTTTCAAGGACCATTCACAGAGGCGTGGATTTTTTAAAGAATATTTTTTCAAGGACCATTCACAGAGGCGTGGATTTTTTAAAGAATATTTTTTCAAGGACCATTCACAGAGGCGTGGATTTTTTAAAGAATATTTTTTCAAGGACCATTCACAGAGGCGTGGATTTTTTAAAGAATATTTTTTCAAGGACCATTCACAGAGGCGTGGATTTTTTTAAAGAATATTTTTTCAAGGGCCATTCACAGAGGCGTGGATTTTTTTTAAAGAATTTTTTTTCAAGGACCATTCACAGAGGCGTGGATTTTTTAAAGAATATTTTTTCAAGGGCCATTTACAGAGGCGTGGATTTTTTAAAAAGAAGGCGTGGATTTTTTAAAGAATATTTTTTCAAGGGCCATTCACAGAGGCGTGGATTTTTTAAAGAATATTTTTTCAAGGGCCATTCACAGAGGCGTGGATTTTTTAAAGAAGGGCCATTCACAGAGGCGTGGATTTTTTAAAGAAGAAGGGCCATTCACAGAGGCGTGGATTTTTTAAAGAATATTTTTTCAAGGGCCATTCACAGAGGCGTGGATTTTTTAAAGAAGGGCCATTCACAGAGGCGTGGATTTTTTAAAGAAGGGCCATTCACAGAGGCGTGGATTTTTTAAAGAATATTTTTTCAAGGGCCATTCACAGAGGCGTGGATTTTTTAAAGAAGGGCCATTCACAGAGGCGTGGATTTTTTAAAGAATATTTTTTCAAGGGCCATTCACAGAGGCGTGGATTTTTTAAAGAATATTTTTTCAAGGGCCATTCACAGAGGCGTGGATTTTTTAAAGAATATTTTTTCAAGGGCTATTCACAGAGGCGTGGATTTTTTAAAGAATATTTTTTCAAGGGCCATTCACAGAGGCGTGGATTTTTTAAAGAAGGGCCATTCACAGAGGCGTGGATTTTTTAAAGAATATTTTTTCAAGGGCCATTCACAGAGGCGTGGATTTTTTAAAGAAGGGCCATTCACAGAGGCGTGGATTTTTTAAAGAATATTTTTTCAAGGGCCATTCACAGAGGCGTGGATTTTTTAAAGAAGGGCCATTCACAGAGGCGTGGATTTTTTAAAGAATATTTTTTCAAGGGCCATTCACAGAGGCGTGGATTTTTTAAAGAATATTTTTTCAAGGGCCATTCACAGAGGCGTGGATTTTTTAAAGAATATTTTTTCAAGGGCTATTCACAGAGGCGTGGATTTTTTAAAGAATATTTTTTCAAGGGCCATTCACAGAGGCGTGGATTTTTTAAAGAATATTTTTTCAAGGGCCATTCACAGAGGCGTGGATTTTTTAAAGAATATTTTTTTAAGGACCATCCAAAGTAGGCGTGGATTTTTTAAAGAATATTTTTTTAAGGACCATCCAAAGTAGGCGTGGATTTTTTAAAGAATATTTTTTTAAGGACCATTCACAGAGGCGTGGATTTTTTAAAGAATATTTTTTCAAGGACCTTTCATAGGCGTGGATTTTTTAAAGATTATTTTTTCAAAGACCTTTCATAGGCGTGGATTTTTTAAAGAATATTTTTTCAAGGACCATCCAAAGTAGGCGTGGATTTTTTAAAGAATATTTTTTCAAGGACCATTCACAGAGGCGTGGATTTTTTAAAGAATATTTTTTCAAGGACCATCCAAAGTAGGCATGGATTTTTTAAAGAATATTTTTCCAAGGACCTTTCATAGGCGTGGATTTTTTAAAGAATATTTTTCCAAGGACCTTTCATAGGCGTGGATTTTTTTTGATCATTGTGAAAGACTTTCCATAGTGGATTTCTTAAGAAATATTTTTTAAAGGATAATCAGAGGATTTTTTTAAAATATTACTTTTTGTTGTTTTTTTAAGAATATTTTTTAGTCCAATAATCTTCTTTTAGCTCAGACTTATTACCTTCAAATGTGTCACAATGACGAATTTATTTTGTCAACCAGATGTTATAAAATCTCGAATCAATCAAAAGGCCATGCCATTAAAATACCAAGCAAATACTTTATTCCCCATACAAATGTCCTCCTGTATGTGTGTTTAATATGTGTGGGTTTTTGTGAGTGCTGTGTATTTGTTATTTATTAATCAACATGTTTCAATGTTTTGTCACATTTGACATACGAAAGCTGTATGAAGGATATTTGTTTGTCTCGTCTATAGGAGTGAGAAATTGTCTGTGTGTGGACTCTAAATGATGGTCCATTTTGTCCTCACAGTTCTACAAATGTAATTTCCCCCTTTGTTGTGGTTCATCATCAACATTTCATTATGATAGATGGTAGTCTTTTTGTTTGTCCGATTGAATTTTTTTGTTATTTTGTTTGTAAGGTTTAGCTTCGTGTCCTGTAGAGCAAATGCGGTTGTGTGTACCTCTATGGGTATTGTTGCTTCAGAGCGTGATAAAATAAATATCACAGAGAATTTCTATTGGAAAAGTTGGACCTTAAATGGAGGAAAAAGTGTTTCTGTAGAAAAAAAGTTATCCTATGTAACCGAGGATTTTTTCCTATAGAAAAAAAAAATCATCATCAGTAACTGATGATTTTTTTTTATAGAAAAAAGACTTCCTCATTAACTGACGATGTTGTGATGTTTCTATAGAAAAAAAGTCATCCTATGTAACAGAGGATTTGTTCCTATAGAAAAAAATCATCATCAGTAACTGAGGATTTTTATACCCTTCACCACACTGTGTCTTTGTGCATATGTTTGTAACAGGCAAAAGGAAACGAGATAGACACATGGTTCCTTTTGAGAATATGCATAGAACCATTTTCTAAGTCGATTTATGCATGTCCGTCTGTCTGTCTGTCCATGTTAACTTGTAAACAAAGTACAGGTCGCATTTATGATCCGAATTGGATGAAATTTGGCATACATCACTTATTTGGCCTGAGGATGAATTCTGTTGAAATTGGGTTCAGATTTAGATATAGATCCCATATATATTTCCTCCGATTTAAGGTAAATGGTGCACCAAAGTCCCTATATATCAATCGATTTGCACGAAATTTGGTATCGCGTACTAAATAGGGTCAAGATTAATGTGGGTTAAGTTTCGTGAAAATCGGTTCCGATTTAGATGTAGCTCCCATATATAATTTCGTCCGATTTAATGTAAATGGTGTACCAATGTCCCTATATATCTTTCGATTTGCACGAAAATTAGCACAGCGTAATGAATTGGGCGTAGAATGATGTGTGTTAAGTTTCATGAAAATTGCTTCAAATTTAGATATAGCTCCCATATATATTTTCGTCCGATTTAAGGTAACTGGTGTACTATAGTCCCTATATATTTTTTGATTTGCATGAAATTTGGCATAGTATACTCAATTAGATCTAGAATTATATATATAGTTTCTTCCGATTTTAAATAAAAAGTGCACTAAAGACTCAAAGTTAGGCCAATTGACACAAAATTTTGCATAACGTTCTGAAGTTTATATAACCTAGCATATGGAAAGTTTTATTGAAATCGCTTTATTTGGATAGAGTTACCATTACTTTCTCCCGATTTCAAGTAAATGATTACCAAGAACTTAAAATCTGACCGATATTCCGCGACGTCTGTAGGATTCATGTGTTGAATATATATAGGAGAAGTCTTCCTCATTAACTGAGGATTTTTTTTTGTAGACAAAAGTGTTTCTCACTAATTGAGGAAAGTCTTCCTCAGTTACAGAGGAATTTTTTCCATAGAAAAAAAAACCTTCCTGAGGAATTTTTTCCATAGAAAAAAGCCTTCCTGAGGAATTTTTTTGCATAGAAAAAAACCTTCCTGAGGATTTTTTTCTTTAGAAAAAAGCCTTCCTGAGGACTTTTTTCTATAGAAACAAAGCCTTCATGCGGAATTTTTTTCTATAGAAAAAAAACTTCTTTAGAAACTTTTTTCCAAAAGCCTTCCTGAGGATTTTTTTCCATAGAAAAAAGCCTTCCTGAGGAATCTTTTCCATAGGAAAAGGCCTTCCTGAGGATTTTTTTCTTTAGAAAAAAGTCTTCTTGAAGAATATTTGTCTAGAAATAAAGTTTTCCTGAGAAATTTTTTTTTTTTTTTTTTTTTTTTGTAAAAAGTCATCCTCAACAAATAATTTTTTCACTTTTTCTAACAATTTCTTTCCAAAATTGTTATGACATTAATAAACGACTTTTCATAATCAACGAACTTTTGTTATTGATATTTCATTGTTTTTATATTACTTTTCGTATAAAACAAAACTCAAAACTTTTATTAATTTATTATCTTTAAAGTGACTGCAAATAACATCAACTATAACAACAAAAAAAGGAAAAACAAAAAATTTCCCCCAAAAAAAGTTACTTATATCGGCATTAGGTTTCATAGTCTACTACATAGTCAAGGTCGAGTGACTATAAATATGTGTGTGTGTGTGACTGTTGATAAAGGACCCTTAGATTGTTGGTTTCACACAAACAAAAATATTTGTTGTTATATTTTTTATTCGAAAAAAAATATTTGTCTAACAACTGTTTGGGACATATCGCAAATCTCAATTCGCATTATGGTGACCAATAACAACAAAACAAAAACAAACAAATAACAAGAAGAACAACAACTATAATCAGACCACAAACAATTGTGGCCAATGAAATCTCTTGGTAATTTTTGGTGGAATTCCCCCGGCGGATTGGGTAGCAATATAATTGATGATGTCTTGGAAAATCTTAAAGAAATTTGTTGGAGGGGTAAAATTTCGAATGGATGGAAATTTAAAAGAAAATATCCCACTTAATGGGTTAAAGGTTACTGTCAATTCTGGTGAGATATACATGACAGACAGAGACCACACAGCCAACTTTGATAATTTTCAGAAGAAAATGTTCTTCTTAGAAAAAAAATCGGTACACCCTAATATCTTCATGCATTGTTGTTCTTTTCATTCGTCTGCAGTTGTCAAATCGTTACAAACATCCTCTTTATCATTGGGTTAATAATTTTCCACTAAAGTTGTCACCAGTCCAAGATTTTCCTTTGGCCACAATTCAATTAACTTTAACCTCCCGTCCATATGCTACCCGAAACTCACTGACGTGGATGGACGAGATATGGCTGCAATTGTTTTTGCAACATGGACATTCCACAAACGGCATTAAAAGGGGAAAACACTGTTGCCAATATTTATTGGCCATCGATTGACTACTGTACACAGTCAATCGATGGCCAGGGATGGAAATATGCAACTATACCAATTTTTTTTCATAGAAAACAAATTTTCCGTAATTTTTTCCACTGAGGAAGATTTTTTCCACCTAAGGAAAACTTCCTCAGGAAGATTTTTTCTATAGAAAATAACTTCCTCTGGAAGACTTTTTTTCTATATAAAATAACTTCCTCTGGAAGACTTTTTTTCTATAGAAAAAAAAACTTCCGCGGGAAGACTTTTTTCTATAGAAAAAAAACTTCCTCAGGAAGACTTTTTTTCTATATAAAAAAACTTGCTCAGGAAGACTTTTTTTCTACATAAAAAAAAACTTCCTCAGGAAGACTTTTTTTCTATAGAAAAAAAACTTCCCCAGGAAGACTTTTTTTCTATAGAAAAAAAAATTCCTCAGGAAGACTTTTTTCTATAGAAAAAAAAATTCCTCAGGAAGACTTTTTTTCTATAGAAAAAAAAACTTCCTCAGGAAGACTTTTTTTCTATAGAAAAAAACTTCTCAGTGAAGATTTTTTTCTATAGAAAAAAAACTTCCTCAGGAAGACTTTTTCTGTAGAAAAAAAACTTCCTCAGGAAGACATTTTTTCTATAGAAAAAAAAAACTCCTCAGGTCGCCTGAGGAAGACTTTTTTCTATAGAAAAAAAACTTCCCCAGGAAGACTTTTTTCTACAGAAAAAAAACTTCCCCAGGAAAATTTTTTTCTATAGAAAAAAAACTTCCTCAGGAAGACTTTTTTTCTATAGAAAAAAAAAAAAACTTCCTCAGGAAGACTTTTTTCTATGAAAAAAAAATCCTCAGGAAGACTTTTTTTCTACCGAAAAATAAAACTTTCTCAGGAAGACTTTTTTCTATAAAAAAAAACTTCCTCAGGAAGACTTTTTTCTATAAAAAAAAACTTCCTCAGGAAGACTTTTTTCTATAGAAAAAAAAACTTCCACAGGAAGACTTTTTTCTACAGAAAAAAAACTTCCCCAGGAAAATTTTTTTCTATAGAAAAAAAACTTCCTCAGGAAGACTTTTTTTCTATAGAAAAAAAAAAACTTCCTCAGGAAGACTTTTTTCTATGAAAAAAAAATCCTCAGGAAGACTTTTTTTCTACCGAAAAATAAAACTTTCTCAGGAAGACTTTTTTCTATAAAAAAAAACTTCCTCAGGAAGACTTTTTTCTATAAAAAAAAACTTCCTCAGGAAGACTTTTTTCTATAGAAAAAAAAACTTCCACAGGTAGAATTTTTTTCTATGAAAAAAAACTTCCTCAGGAAGACTTTTTTCTATGAAAAAAAACTTCCTCAAGAAGATTTTTTCTATAGAAAAAAACTTCCTAAGGAACACGTTTTTCTATAAAAAAAAAAAATGTCTTAAGGCAGACTTTTTTCTATAGAAAAAAAAACTTCCACAGGTAGAATTTTTTTCTATGAAAAAAACTTCCTCAGGAAGACTTTTTTCTATGAAAAAAAACTTCCTCAGGAACACTTTTTTCTATAGAAAAAAATTCCTAAGGAAGACTTTTTTCTATAGAAAAAAACTTCCACAGGAAGACTTTTTTCTATAGAAAAAAAAACTTCCTCAGGAAGACTTTTTTTCTATAGAAAAAAAACTTCCTCAGGAAGACTTTTTTCTATAGAAAAAAAACTTCCTCAGGAAGACTTTTTTCCTATAGAAAAAAATTCCTCAGTAACTGAAAAAGACTTCTTTCTATAGAAAAAAATCCCCAGTAACTGAGGAAGACTTTTTTCTATAGAAAAATATTCCTCAGTAACTGAGGAAGACTTTTTTCTATAGAAAAAATTCCCAGCCCCTGAGGAAGACTTTTTTCTATAGAAAAAAAATTCCTCAAGACCCCCAGAGGAAGACTTTTTTCTATAGAAAAAAAATCCTCAGTTACTGAGGAAGACTTTTTCCTCAGTAACTGAGGAATTTCTTTTCAAAGAAAAAAGTCTTCCTCAGTAATTGAGGAATACTTTTTTCTATAGAAAAAAATTCCTCAGTAACTGAAGAAGACTATTTGCTATAGAAAAAAAATTCCTAGGTCCGTGAGGAAGACTTTTTTCTATAGAAAAAAATTCCTCAGGACCGCCTGAGGAAGATTTTTTTTATAGAAAATCCTCAGGACCGTCTGAGGAAGACTTTTTTCTATTGCAAAATTCCTCAGAACTGCCTGAGGAAGACTTTTTTCTATAGAAAAAAATTCCTCAGGTGTCCTGAGGAACAATTTTTTCTATAGAAAAAAAAATTCTCAGGACTCCTGAGGGAGACTTTTTTCTATAGAAAAAAATTTCTCAGTAACTCAGTAGAAAAAACTAAGGAAGACTTTTTTCTATAGACAAAAATTCCTCTTTAAATGAGGAAGACTTTTTTCTATAGGAAAAAAAATCCTCAGTTATTGAGGAAGAATTTTTCTGTAGAAAAAAAATTCCTGAGTAACTGTCCACAGTTACTGAGGGAGATTAAAAAAACTAAGCCAAATATTGTTGGAAAAATTCCAAACGAAAATCAAATCAAGTTTCCATAACTTGTTATTTTATCTTTAGAAGATATTATTAAAACAAAATCCTTGCATTCATATCAATCAAAATTCTCCGTTGTCCATATGACACCCCAGAGATGTTGAGATCCTGTCACATATCCACTCACTCACCACCACGAGGACATAAATGAAAATATTCCACAAGTTATGAGTGACACGGGCGACGGGCAACAGTTTAATCAATCATTGAAGAAAGCAAGCTCAGCCGAGCATCAAGATTCTCCAGTATGTCGGGTGACAAGTCACCATGAAGAAAATGTTTTGCACAAGTCACTTGTCTAGTGTGTTAAACGTGTCGTCGTAAAACCAACAAATCCATTAAGGACCTTCTGTTTTAGAATTACTTTTGTTGAGATTCTAACCTAGTTGTAGTGGTGTTGGTGGTGATGGTGTTGGTATGTGTGTGGTTACTTTCATGTGTACTACGCAAAGCATAGAAAATGCAACCACATATGCATTAGTATTAAATTTATTACACACACACATATGCTCATTGTTGAGCTCTCTTTATAATGCACAATCTCTCTCAGGCACATGCACACACTCACTCTAATTGAAGAAGCCTGGTCCATGACCACAAGACCAAACAATGCATTAAGAGACATATGATAGAATTTCCTACTTTCTATCACATGTCTCTTAAAGGAGCCCCATCCGGAAAAATTACCTGTTAAAGAGGTGGCTGCAGAAAAAAATCCTCAGTTGTGTAAAAAACTATTTTATGTAGGAAAAATTATTACTGGGAAACTATTTCCATAAAATCACTCAGGTGGAAAAAAATCGAAATCAATGACGACGATTTTTTTCTGTAGAAAAAAATCTAACCTATTTATCGAAGGCAAATTTCCGGTAAAAAAAATGATCCGACCTCAGTTAAGTAAGACTGTATATTTTTATGTTACGTAGGACGAAAAAATCCTTAATTACGGAGGATGTTTTTTTCAGTTGAAAACGAATTTTTTTTCTATGTTCAAAAATATTACTTTATTTTGTGATATTCCGAAGTGCATTGTTTTCCACACAAGAATATTTGCCCTGCAGGACCAAAGCCAGGACAAAAAGCCAAAAGCCTACAAATAAAATAACAAAAAAGGCAATCGGACAAAAAAAAGACAACCATCTATCATAACGAAATGTTGATGATGGTCCACATCAAAAAGGGGGGAATTTAATTCCTAGAACTGGTAATGGACATACACACACACACGCACACGATCTCACCCCTATAGGCGAGACAAAGAAATATCCTTCATAGAGCTTTTGTATGTCAAATGTGACAAAACATTGAGACATGTTGGTACCTTTTGACTTCAATAAATAACAAATTCACAGACAGATGGAAACTCACACATGTTTACATACACATACAGGATACTTGTAAGGGGGGCTAAAGTACTTATTTGGAAATTTTAATGACATGGCCTTTTGATTCGAGATTTAATAACTTCGGGATGACAAAATAAATTCGTCATTGTGACACATTTGAAGGTAATATGTCTGAGCCGCATGAGTAGATTTTTTAAATATTTCATCAAGAACCAACCATATTCATCTTCGAAATTCGAAGCAGGCTTGAGAAAATATTCTTTAAAAATCCACCCCTTTTTTGGAGCATTAAAAAATATTCCTTAAAAATCTGCGCCAATTTTGGATGCTTGAAAAATTATTCCTTACAAATCTACGCCTATTTCAAAGAATCCACACCTCTGATAGACCTTGAAAAAATATTCCTTAAAAATCTACACCTATTTTTAAGAATCCACACCTTTGATAGACCTTGAAAAAATATTCTTTAAAAACTCCACGCCGTATTTTCCTTTAAAAATCCACGGCTATTTTGGATGCTTGAAAAATTATTATTAAAAACCAGTAAGGAAAGCAGTAAAGTCGGACGGGGCCGACTATATGATACCCTTCACCACTTTCGGTATATCCAACAGATGAAACCTAAAAGACGTCGAATTTTTAAAGGACCAGGGACAAAATTATGAAAGTCAATTATAAGCCTATATATATATATACGCTTATAAACTTAACATATATATATATATATATATATATATATGTCAAAATTTAATCCGAATTGAACTAAACTTGCCACACGTTATGTTATAGTAACTTCGTACGTAAAACAAATTGGTGTGCCTATTGGACTCACAATGGTAAAGCATTTAAAACCAACTTCTAGGTTATTCTCACTACAGTACGTTGTGAAAGATCCGTGTCATTTTTTGTAAAATCGGACGACACCATTTACATTAAATCAGACGAAAATATATATGGGAGCTATATCTAAATCTGGACCGATTTTCATGAAACTTAACATACATTCATTAATTTATTACGCAATGCCAAATTTCGTGCAAATCGAAAGATAAATAGAGACTGTGCTAAACCATTTACATTAAATCGGACGAAATTATATATGGGAACTATATCTAAATCTGAACCGATTTTCTTAGCACACATCATTCTAGACTTAATTCAGTACACTGTGCCAAATTTCATGCAAATCCAAAGGTATATAGGAACTTTGGTGCACCATTTACATAAAATCAGACAAAACTATATATAAGAGTTCAATCTAAATCTTAACCGATTTTCTCGAAACTTGGCACACATCATTCTGGACCTAATTCTGTACTCGGTGCCAAATTTCAGGCAAACTAAACTATATATAGGAGCTATATCTAAATCTGAACCGATTTTCTCGAAACTTGGCACACATCATTCTGGACCTAATTCAGTACTCTGTGCCAAATTTCATGCAAATCGAAAGATATAGAGGGACTTTGGTGCCCCATTTACCTTAAATCGGACGAAACTATATAAATCGGACGAAACTAAACCTGATCCGATTTTCTCGAAACTTGGCACACATCATTTTAGACTTAATTCAGTACGCTGTACCGAAATTCGTGCAAATCGAATGATTTTGAGGGACTAAAGTCCGTAAATCGGACAAAAATATATATGGGAGCTATATCTAAATCTGAACCGATTTTTCCCAATTTCAATAGGGTTCGTCCTTGGGCCAAATAAATGAGCTGTGCCAAATTTCAGCCAAATCGGATTATAAATGCGACCTGTACTTTGTTTACATTTTAACATCAACAGACGGACGGACGGACAGACGGACGGACATGCATAAATTGACTCAGAATGTGATTCTATGCATATTCTCAACCATGTGTCTATCTCGATTCCTTTTGCCTGTTACAAACATATGCACAAAGACATAATACCCTGTACCACAGTGTGGTGAAGGGTATAAAAACTAACGCATATTTCAGGTGCTTGAAAAAATAATCTTTAAAAAATCCACGCCCATACGAGCTATATCTAAATCTGAACCGATTTTTCCGAAACTTACTACTCATCATTCTAGACTTCAATTCATATTGGGACTTTTGTGCACTATTTACCTTAAATCGGACGAAAAAATATATGGGAGTTATCTAAATCGGAACTGGTTTTAACGAAACTTAACACACATCACTCTAGACTTAATTCAGTACGCTATGCCAATTTTCGAGCAAATCGAAGGATATATAGGAATTTTACCTTAAATCGGACGGAAATATATATGGGAGCTATATCTAAATCTGAACCGATTTTCACGATATTTAACACACATCGTTGAAGACTTCCCCCAGTACGCTATGTCAAATTTCCTGCAAATCGGAGGATATATAGGAACATTGGTGCACTATTTACCTTAAATCGGACGAAAATATATATGGGAGCTATATCTAAATCTGAACCGATTTTCCCGAAACTCACCACTCATCATTCTATACTCAATTCAGTACGCTATGCCAAATTTCGTGCAAATCGAAAGATATTTAGGGACTTTGGTACACCATTTACATTAAATCGGATGAAAGTATATATCGGAGCTATATCTAAATCTGGACCGATTTTCAGGAAACTTAACACACATCATTTTAGACCTTATTCATGACGCTGTGCTAAATTTCTTGCAAATCGGAAGATATTTAGGGACTTTGGTGTGAGCGGAGCAGTATAGTCGAACGGGGCCGACCTTATAATACCCTACACAACTTCCACGAAAATCTAACTTTGCATTATTTGCACCCTCTTGAAACCTGACTAAAGGTCAACATATATTACTAATATTCAGTAGACGAGGGCTGTACTTGTCCAGATTATCTTTACCGTGAGTTATGTTGTGATGTTGGGCTTTCAATTGTGGCCTATAGATCTACTCAAAAAAAAATAAAATGTTAAGTTTTCGGTCCACTTCATCCCAAAATAATTATCTGATCATCACCGAAAGTTATAGGCGTTGTCCTTGACCATAACTGGAATCTCATGGATATTTTCAAAGCGATCAGCGCTATATTTCCGACCTCTAGTGTGGTTTTGGGTTACTAAATAATGTCTGAATATATAAGCACCTGTAAATATTTAAGTGTAGCTCCCACATCTGTGTACACTTAAAACGTCAATATAAAGGTCAACCACTCCTCTTGAACATACTTGGGTTTTTTGGGTCTAGGTCCTTCAGGGGCAAATATATACGCCATAGAATACAAATTTTGTCATTTTTCACACAAAAGTCAGAGTCAATTTGACCCGCTAAATATTGACCGATCTTTATCAAAACAGGCATACTTATTCTTTGGCCCGATCGCCTTCTCCATGCAAAAATTCGCTGTGTTTTGGCCATAATTGCGGCCTCTGGAGCGACCAGAAAATCAGACAAAAATAAAGTTTTTGGTCCATTTCATCCCCTAAATAGTAAACGATCTTTTCCAAAAACAATAGGGGACTTCATTGGCCAGAACCCATACCACACGCAAAATTTCGTGATGATTGGTTCATAACTGTGGCCTGTATCGTGTTTACAAATTATAATGGACAAACGGACGGACGGACAGACACACATGTCTAGATCGACTCAGCTAGTCGAGATATGACGATCGGTACACTTAAAGGTGGGTCTAGGACCAGCATTTCGCGGCCTTACAAACTCTTGGGGCTGCACAAAGCTGTAATACCCTGACAACATAGTTGTGTAGGGTATAAAAATCCCCTCTTATTTTCATCCTTGAATAACATATATCCTTAGGTTACACGTCTTGCCCTGTTACGTGAACCTTAAAACAATTTTCTTGTTATAAAGAAAAATAATCTTCCCCTTAGGCTTGTTTTTTACCAAGGAATGACAACAAGATTTTTTTTAATATGAAGGTCATTCCCACTTTTTTTTTTACTTCCCGTAATTTTGTTTTTCTTGCCATTGTTGTTGCTGTTGTTTGATGGTTTTACATATCCATTTTAAATACTTCATAAGAATGTGTGTTCTCAGAGTATTCCAAGAGTATTTGGCGAAGGGGAGGTTGTGTTATGGGCACAGACAACTGTTGGCTATGTTCCAAAGTTTGCTGCTGCTGCTGCTTCGACTGCTGCTACCAAAGTTTTTAATGAATCTTGACTACTTTTTAGTGGCGTTAAGGCTTATTTTATTTGTTTTTTATGTGTCCTCCTCTGTGTTGTGAGGAAGCTGGCAAAACGAGGAGGAGGAGGAATGATAATAATAATGAAGAAGACGAAGCGGAATATAATTATAAAATTCTTGGCAAACATGTTGAGGGGGGTTGGGTTTGGGTGCCTTAAAAGCTTAAATAACAAACAAAACTGTAGACAAATGGAAGACAACTGGCTATGAAAAATGATTTGGAAATTCTTTGGAAAGTAAATTTTCTTATTTTATTTTGGAATTCAGCATTTTTAGGCTTTAAGATTTGAATGTAAATTTCATTAAGAGCTAAGAAATCAATTTACCAATTTAGCCAGGAAATTGAAAATGAAATAACCTCTTAGGAAAAACAATATAAACCAAGGCAAGATTTGGATATTTATTAAAATTATTCAAGCGTAACTTCTAATTGAGTTATATTTTGTTCGAGGAATTTTCAATTTGTATCACGTTTCCTTAATAAAAATCACGTGTTTCGAATGTGAGGGGAAGGGAAAGGGAACCATCCCAAAATAGGCGTGGATTTTTTTAAAGAATATTTTTTTTAAGGACCATCCAAAATAGGCGTGGATTTTTTTAAAAGAATATTTTTTCAAGGACCATCCAAAATAGGCGTGGATTTTTTAAAGAATATTTTTTTTTCAAGGACCATCCAAAATAGGCGTGGATTTTTTAAAGAATATTTTTTCAAGGACCATCCAAAATAGGCGTGGATTTTTTAAAGAATATTTTTTTCAAGGACCATCCAAAATAGGCGTGGATTTTTTAAAGAATATTTTTTTCAAGGACCATCCAAAATAGGCGTGGATTTTTTAAAGAATATTTTTTTCAAGGACCATCCAAAATAGGCGTGGATTTTTTAAAAGAATATTTTTTCAAAGGCCATCCAAAATAGGCGTGGATTTTTTAAAGAATATTTTTTTCAAGGACCATCCAAAATAGGCGTGGATTTTTTAAAGAATATTTTTTTCAAGGACCATCCAAAATAGGCGTGGATTTTTTAAAGAATATTTTTTTCAAGGACCATCCAAAATAGGCGTGGATTTTTTAAAGAATATTTTTTTCAAGGACCATCCAAAATAGGCGTGGATTTTTTAAAGAATATTTTTTTCAAGGACCATCCAAAATAGGCGTGGATTTTTTAAAGAATATTTTTTTCAAGGACCATCCAAAATAGGCGTGGATTTTTTAAAGAATATTTTTTTCAAGGACCATCCAAAATAGGCGTGGATTTTTTAAAGAATATTTTTTTCAAGGACCATCCAAAATAGGCGTGGATTTTTTAAAGAATATTTTTTTCAAGGACCATCCAAAATAGGCGTGGATTTTTTAAAGAATATTTTTTTCAAGGACCATCCAAAATAGGCGTGGATTTTTTAAAGAATATTTTTTTCAAGGACCATCCAAAATAGGCGTGGATTTTTTAAAGAATATTTTTTTCAAGGACCATCCAAAATAGGCGTGGATTTTTTAAAGAATATTTTTTTCAAGGACCATCCAAAATAGGCGTGGATTTTTTAAAGAATATTTTCCTCTCCATGCTCTTTTATCCTTTAAGGTCCTTGTACACAATTACAACAACTTTGGCAAAATTCTGATCCTTCGCACCTGCCTAAAATAAATTTCATTAATTAGTCATTTCCAGACGTACAAAGTTCACCAGTGAATATAGTAAATCCTGACATGCATGCGTGTGACAGGTAAATGAGCACGAAAAACTGTCAGCTATAGAAAGGATTAAACATTGGGGTGGCACTGTGAGAAAACTAAAGTGTGTGTGTGTGAGCAACATAAGAAGGTTTCACATAAATCCCATGATTGGGTGAAACTTCGAAAGGGTATTAATTGAGGCCAAAACAAGGTCGAATGAACTTCCAAGATCCACTTTAAAAAATACAGGGGAAAATGGTGCCCCAGCCTTTATTGGAAAATTTCCCATCTTCCGTAAAAATGTCTTGGGTGTAAAATATTTATTATTTTTTTCTCTCAGTGTATTTAAGTCCAAATACCAAATTAATTGAATGTGATACAGTGTTGATATGCCTGCTATTATTATCTTGGCAATCTATCAATTTGTAGTTTTTGTTTCACATTTTTGTTCCTTCTTTTTTTTTTGTGAGGCTGGCAATCCGTTGATTCCGTTCGAAATAATCTTCTAAGGCTTAGGCCAAAAGTTTTCTTTAGTTTTTCTTTGTGACATTCTGAAAACAAAGCAGCCAAAGAAGTTTTTTATGCCAATTAAGCCTCTGCTTGGAAGGATATTTTCTTCCTTTTTTGTTTTTCTTTTTTTTCAATATTAAATATATTTGATTTGAGATGAAAAACAAACTTATGAAAACAACTCTTATGGTATTATTTAAATTTATCTCCCCCGGTCTTTTTTTGCGGAAATGTCGCAACAAGACCCCTGGACCCCTTAGAGATGTATGGTTACACCCACCCAACAAGTGGTAGCCATGGCGAAACCGAAAGGGGTATTTACATCGATGATGATATCCTTGTTGAAATGGCAACAACTGTTGTCTGGTTAACCTCCTGCAGGCATTCACACCCCCACACGAACAGATCCCCCATCCCGGCAGCATCTTATTAGCTTGTATTATTTAAAAAGAAGAGGAAAAAAACTTTTGAAATTTTTTTTCAATTCTTGGTATTCCTTCGCCGGAAGGAAATCAACGTCGAAAGTTATGAAATCTCTTTGCCAGAAGTGTCAAACTTTTGCAATTGACATGTGAAAGTCGTCAGGATGAAGAAAACGAAAAAAAACGGAGTTGAATTGTTTACGCTTAACTCCTTGACATCGGCAAGGCAGGAAAGTTTTCAATTTTATTTGATTTCAACTAAATACCCTTGAAGGGCATAAATATATCAATCAAATGCAATAACGACAGCATTAAGTGGAAACGGATTGAAATTAAAAAAAAAACTGAAAACAAGAGTCAGCAATATACCAACACTCCTTATAGAGTCCTCGAAAAAATATTCTTTAAAAAATCCACGCCTCTGTAAATGGCCCTTGAAAAAATATTCTTTAAAAAATCCACGCCTCTGTAAATGGCCCTTGAAAAAATATTCTTTAAAAAATCCACGCCTCTGTAAATGGCCCTTGAAAAAATATTCTTTAAAAAATCCACGCCTCTGTAAATGGCCCTTGAAAAAATATTCTTTAAAAAATCCACGCCTCTGTAAATGGCCCTTAAAAAAATATTCTTTAAAAAATCCACGCCTCTGTAAATGGCCCTTGAAAAAATATTCTTTAAAAAATCCACGCCTCTGTAAATGGCCCTTGAAAAAATATTCTTTAAAAAATCCACGCCTCTGTAAATGGCCCTTGAAAAAATATTCTTTAAAAAATCCACGCCTCTGTAAATGGCCCTTGAAAAAATATTCTTTAAAAAATCCACGCCTCTGTAAATGGCCCTTGAAAAAATATTCTTTAAAAAATCCACGCCTCTGTAAATGGCCCTTGAAAAAATATTCTTTAAAAAATCCACGCCTCTGTAAATGGCCCTTGAAAAAATATTCTTTAAAAAATCCACGCCTCTGTAAATGGCCCTTGAAAAAATATTCTTTAAAAAATCCACGCCTCTGTAAATGGCCCTTGAAAAAATATTCTTTAAAAAATCCACGCCTCTGTAAATGGCCCTTGAAAAAATATTCTTTAAAAAATCCACGCCTCTGTAAATGGCCCTTGAAAAAATATTCTTTAAAAAATCCACGCCTCTGTAAATGGCCCTTGAAAAAATATTCTTTAAAAAATCCACGCCTCTGTAAATGGCCCTTGAAAAAATATTCTTTAAAAAATCCACGCCTCTGTAAATGGCCCTTGAAAAAATATTCTTTAAAAAATCCACGCCTCTGTAAATGGCCCTTGAAAAAATATTCTTTAAAAAATCCACGCCTCTGTAAATGGCCCTTGAAAAAATATTCTTTAAAAAATCCACGCCTCTGTAAATGGCCCTTGAAAAAATATTCTTTAAAAAATCCACGCCTCTGTAAATGGCCCTTGAAAAAATATTCTTTAAAAAATCCACGCCTCTGTAAATGGCCCTTGAAAAAATATTCTTTAAAAAATCCACGCCTCTGTAAATGGCCCTTGAAAAAATATTCTTTAAAAAATCCACGCCTCTGTAAATGGCCCTTGAAAAAATATTCTTTAAAAAATCCACGCCTCTGTAAATGGCCCTTGAAAAAATATTCTTTAAAAAATCCACGCCTCTGTAAATGGCCCTTGAAAAAATATTCTTTAAAAAATCCACGCCTCTGTAAATGGCCCTTGAAAAAATATTCTTTAAAAAATCCACGCCTCTGTGAATGGTCCTTGAAAAAATATTCTTTAAAAAATCCACGCCTATTTTGGATGGTCGTTGAAAAAATATTCTTTAAAAAATCCACGCCTATTTTGGATGGTCGTTGAAAAAATATTCTTTAAAAAATCCACGCCTCTGTGAATGGTCGTTGAAAAAATATTCTTTAAAAAATCCACGCCTTTGATAGACCTTGAAAAAATATTCTTTAAAAAATCCACGACTTTGATAGACCTTGAAAAAATATTCTTTAAAAAATCCACGCCTCTGTGAATGGTCCTTGAAAAAATATTCTTTAAAAAATCCACGCCTTTGATAGACCTTGAAAAAATATTCTTTAAAAAATCCACGACTTTGATAGACCTTGAAAAAATATTCTTTAAAAAATCCACGCCTCTGTGAATGGTCCTTGAAAAAATATTCTTTAAAAAATCCACGCCTTTGATAGACCTTGAAAAAATATGGTCCTTGAAAAAATATTCTTTAAAAAAATCCCTGTTAAAAATCGACGACTGTGAAAGGTCCTGGAAAAAATATTTTTTAAAAACCCTCACATTGTAGGTCCTTGAGCAAATATCCTTTAAAAATTCACGCCTTGTTTGGTCCTTGAGGAAAATGAACTTTTCCTCATATGCCATGTAATTAGCAGGTATGGTCGTATATCAAAGTGTCTTGTTAGTATTTTCGCAAGATTTTCTGGAATTTAACCAATTTCACTACTTTGACAGAAATGACCCTCATTTCTGTCATTTATGTCCCCGCGATCCTTTGAATAACTTTCAACACCCTTTGCGGAATGTAAACAATTCGCTGGTTGTCTGGTCAATTCCAAATAAAAAACAAGTTCCAATCTGACATTAACCCGAATATTAAACAAACACAGATAGAAAAAACAGCAACAACAACAAAAGCAAATAAATCACAAATCCCAAATCATTTGGCATTGGCGATAAGTATTTCAGGAATGTGTCAATGGGTTACAACGGCTACATGTTATCTTTACAAGCTGTCAGCACAAAAGGAATGTTACGAAGGGAAAATAGGGAGGACAGTAGAGAAGGGAACTCACCCTCATGGCACAACATCCACCCAGAACAAACCAACAGACAGTCAATAGAATATTAAATCTCAAAATGTTTGCTGTCCACAACCACACACAGACATGAATGCGAAATGCAGTTATGCTGGAACTTATTTTATAGCCTCAAGGCAGGCTGGCCACCCGTCAATGGGATAAGGGGGATAAGGAATGTGGATGGTAGTTGGACGAATCATTGTTTATTCTACAGTTTCATTTTCTGATTTCTTTCATTTCCATTTCTTTCGAAAGTCGTTGTCTAGAGTTCAGTTTTAATGAAATAGTTTGAGGGTGAGCAGTGGTGCGGGTCTAAGGGGAGAATTTACAGATGCTTGTGTATCATTTGTTGCTGCTGTCCCTCATTCCGAATTGGTGAACATTCTTTTGAATAAATATTTAACGTTAAGCATTATTTGCTTTGCTTTATGACCCCGGCCATTGAAATTCTGAAAATATAGCCGCAGGATGGTCCAGCAATGATTTCACAGATTTCAGTTCGATGACAGCCACAGTCATTCGGTTCAGTTTAAACAATGTTAATTATCCGCAGTTATCTGTAAAGCTCGATGGGGTATTTTGTTAATTTGTTGTAGCAGGGTGGGTGTGGGTTTTTATGAAGGCATTCGTAAATTGGCCCAAATTATGGGGAAATAGATTTAAAAATTTATGATTTTTTAAATAATGTTTACGGATAAAAATAAGTAAAAAAGGGTCAATCGGCAGATGTATACCCTCACCCTATGGTATGCGGAAGATATTGACCATTTATGTGGGAGATACCAGAAGGATTGGACCAATGGGTCCCACCTTCGGACTTGATCTAGACGTAGTAAAAATAACAGGTTGTGAAAAGCTTGGTTCCAATCGAACATTCCATTAGCCTGATATTCGATTTAAAAATAATGAAAATTTTTACCTTTTGGGACCCATTTTCTTACTTGATCTAGGCTTGGTAAAGATAGTAGGTTGTATAAAGTTTCGTTAAAATCTGATAGTCCGTTTGCCTGTGGATCGATAATCCCCATCTTCGAACTTAAACTAAGTTTGGAAGAAATATTAAGATGTGTAAAGTTTGAATTAAATCGGCTGCTGCCTTCGAGAGTTATCGTGCGCACCAGCCAGCCAGACAGACGGACGGACATGTGTAAATCGACTCCAAATTTTCTGAAACGGATTTGGTCCAAAGCAACATGGCGTTTAAAATCAATATTTCGATGAGGCACATTTTCACTGTATCGAACTTTATATACCCTCATTAGCCATAAGGCTGAGGATATAACAAGGCGTGGAGTTAGAAAAAAAAAATAAGGATCAAAATAAGGCGTAGATTTTTTAAAAACTATGTTTTCAAGGACTTCCATGGCGTGGATTTTTTAAAAAAATATATTTTTACAAGGACTTCCAAGGCGAGGATTTTCAAAGGACCTCCAAGGCGAGGATGTTTTAAGGAATGCGTTTTCCAGGACCTCCAAGGCGAGGATTTTTCATGGAGTATTTTTACAAGTCGTTGAAAAAAGGTGTGGATTTTTTCAAATGCGATTTTTTCCAAAGCGTAGATTTAAAAAAAATGTTTCTACATGGACTTCCATGACGTGGATTTTTTCAGAAATATTTTTTTTAGCACCTCCAAGGCGTAGATTTTTTGGGACCTCCAAGGTGTGGATTTTTTAAGAACCCCGAAGCGTGGATTTTTTTAAAAAATGTTTTTACAAGGACTTCCATGTCGTGGATTTTTTTCAGGAATATTTTTTTAGCACCTCTAAGGCGTGGATTTTTTAAGGACCTTTAAGGCGTGGATTTTTCAAGGACCTTTAAGGCGTGGATTTTTCAAGAACCTTTAAGGCGTGGATTTTTCAAGGACCTTTAAGGCGTGGACATTTTGAGGACCTCCAAGGCGAGGATTTTTCAAGCCGTTGAAAAAAGGCGTGGATTTTTTCAAGGACCCCCAAGGCGTGGATTTTTTAGGGATAATTTTTTCAAGGACCCCCAAGGCGTGGATTTTTTAGGGATAATTTTTTCAACGGCCTCCAAGGCGTTGATTTTGTAAGGATAATTTTTTCAACGACCTCCAAGGCGTGGATTATTTTAAGGATATTTTTTTCAAGGACCTCCAAGGCGTGGATTTTTTAAGGATAATTTTTTCAACAACCTCCAAGGCGTGAATTTTTTAAGGATAATTGTTTCAACGACCTCCAAGGCGTGGATTTTGTAAGGAATACTTTTTCAAGGACCTCCAAGGCGTGGATTTTGTAAGGAATACTTTCTCAAGGACCTCCAAGGCGTGGATTTTTAAGGATAATTTTTTCAACGACCTCCAAGGCGTGGATTTTGTAAGGATAATTTTTTCAACGACCTCCAAGGCGTGGATTTTTTAAGGATAATTTTTAAGGATAGAAGCAAGACGTGGATATTTAAAAAATATTTTTACAAGGGCCTCCAAGACTTGGATTTTTTAAAAAATATTTTTACAAGGACCTCCAAGCGTGGATTTTTTAAGGAATATTTTTTCAAGGACCATTTACAGAGGCGTGGATTTTTTAAAGAATATTTTTTCAAGGACCTCCAAGCGTGGATTTTTTAAGGAATATTTTTTCAAGGACCTCCAAGCGTGGATTTTTTAAGGAATATTTTTTCAAGGACCATTCACAGAGGCGTGGATGTTTTAAAGAATATTTTTTCAAGGACCATTCACAGAGGCGTGGACTTGTTAAAGAATATTTTTTCAAGGAGCATTCACAGAGGCGTGGATTTTTTAAAGAATATTTTTTCAAGGATCATTCACAGAGGCGTGAATTTTTTTAAAGAATATTTTTTCAACGACCATTCACAGAGGCGTGGATTTTTTAAAGAATATTTTTTCAACGACCTCCAAGCGTGGATGTTTTAAGGAATATTTTTTCAACGACCATTCACAGAGGCGTGGATTTTTTAAAGAATATTTTTTCAACGACCTCCAAGAGTGGATGTTTTAAGGAATATTTTTTCAAGGACCTCCAAGCGTGGATGTTTTAAGGAATATTTTTTCAATGAACTCCAAGCGTGGATTTTTTAAGGAATATTTTTTCAAGGACCATTTACAGAGGCGTGGATTTTTTAAAGAATATTTTTTCAAGGACCTCCAAGCGTGGATTTTTTAAGGAATATTTTTTCAAGGACCTCCAAGCGTGGATTTTTTAAGGAATATTTTTTCAAGGACCTCCAAGCGTGGATTTTTTAAGGAATATTTTTTCAAGGACCATTTACAGAGGCGTGGATTTTTTAAAGAATATTTTTTCAAGGACCTCCAAGCGTGGATTTTTTAAGGAATATTTTTTCAAGGACCTCCAAGCGTGGATTTTTTAAGGAATATTTTTTCAAGGACCTCCAAGCGTGGATTTTTTAAGGAATATTTTTTTCAAGGACCTCCAAGCGTGGATTTTTTAAGGAATATTTTTTCAAGGACCTCCAAGCGTGGATTTTTTAAGGAATATTTTTTCAAGGACCTCCAAGCGTGGATTTTTTAAGGAATATTTTTTCAAGGACCTCCAAGCGTGGATTTTTTAAGGACCTCCAAGTGAATTTTTCAAGGACTTTTAAGGCGTGGATATTTTATGGAGTATGTTTTCCAGGACCTCCAAGGCGTGGATATTTTAAGGAGTATGTTTTCCAGGACCTCCAAGGCGTGTATTTTTCAAGGACTTTTAAGACGTGAATATTTTAAGGAATATGTTTTTCAGGACTTCCAAGGCGATGATATTTTAAGTAATATGTTTTCCAGGACCTCCAAGGCGAGGATTTTTCAAGTCGTTAAAAAAGGTGTGGATTTTTTACGGATAATTTTTTCAACGACCTCCAAGGCGTGGATATTTTAAGGGATTTTTTCAAAGACCTCTTAGATTTTTAAGGAATATTTTTTCAAGGACCTCCAAGACTTGGATTTTTAAGGAATATTTTTTCAAGGAACTCTAAGACTTGGATTTTTTAAGGAATATTTTTTCAAGTCCTCTAAGACTTGGATATTTTAAGAAATATTTTTTCAAGGACCTCCATGGTCTGAAATGTATTTTTCAAAATAAAAATTGTTTCCATTTCTTCCACACAATAACATTCTTTGACGGATTGTAATACGATACTCAATTTTGTTTTCCATTTCAATATTTATTCAACACACACACAATCCTTCATATCATTCCACCATATCACCAAAAAAAAAAAAAAGAAACTTTCGGTTCATCAGAAAAGAAAAATAATCCGCAAAAAGTATTCAAGGACTTTATTTATGCGGCCAATGTTTTGTTTGTTGACATTCAACACTTTCTGAATTTGTTTGCACATCCTTTCTCTTCCTCCCCTTCCCCCGGACAACTTTGTTTGCTTTCGAATGAAAGCAAAATAACGAAAACTTAACTAAAGGCATTCTTAAATAATGCATCTTTTCCGAAAAAAAGATAGAAAGAAATTTAATCCTCTTTAAAAGGGTTTCATATTTTCACATCCTGTATCCCCTCTAACAACTTGTTGAGAGCGGGTTGCAAGGAAAGAAAAAACTTCAACTTCAGCTTCAGTTACCCAAAAGATGTTTCATATTTTTGTTTATGGATTCCTTGTTTGTTTGCTTGGTATTTTTTTGTGTTAAACAATGTCCTTGAAGTATATTTTAACAAGGATTTGGTATCGGTGAGTGTTCTTATATGAGTGCGGGAACCCCAATATCAAAGATGTTTTCTTTGGAAATCTTTTAATGTAATCGCCAGAAGAACAAAAAAGGAAAGGAAAACCTTTTTATTGTTCAATAACCCTTTGACCGAAATATGTTCTTACTAAAATATATTTTTTATCGTTTATTTAATCTTTCATTTAAGGAAATGCTCGTTTGGGAATTGAGTTATGGGCACGCACAATGGGAAATTCACGAAAAAAAGTATACTTCAAAAAATCCAGCAAAAAAATCGTTCTATCTATCGTATCCTTGAATATTGCTTTTAAAAGAAATCCAGGTTTATTAAAAATCCCTGAAAAATATTATTTTAAAAAATAGGCTTATTCTGAGCCTGGGCAATATTTCGTGATATTTGCACCCCCTTAACAGATTAGAGATCAACATCACCTCTTCCTTACACTGAAATATTTTCCGAATATCCCAATATTCACTACTAATTACTTATCCAGATTCCCTTTACGTTGCGTTGTGTTGTGATGTTCGGCTTGTTGCCTATAAATCGACTCGAAAAATGATAGCAAATTTTGTGTTCACTTCACTTCATCCCAATTTTTTTATGTGATCATCACCGAAAATTATAGGCTTTGCCCTTGATCATAACTGGAACTTCTTGGAAAATTTTAAAGCGATCAGCGCTATATTACCGCCTTCCAGTATGGTAATGGGTTACTAAATAATATCAGAATTCGTACGCAACTATAAATATTTAAGGTTAACTCCCACATTGGCCAGAACCCATCCTACATGCAAAATTTCGTGAAGATTGGTCCATAACTGTTTCCTGTGTCGTGTTTACAAATTATAATGGACAGACGGACGATCGGTATACTTGAATGTGGGTCTAGGTCCAATATTTCGCGGCGTTACAAACGTTTGGGGCTGCATAAAGCTATAATACCCTGACAACATAGTTGTGTAGGGTATAAAAATAAGGATAGCCAGGTTTATTAAAGATCCTTGAAAAATATTATTTAAAACCAGTGAGCGGAGCAGTATAGTCGGACGGGGCCGACCATATGATACCCTACACAACTACCACGAAAAGCACACTTTCGGCGGTTCTATATTCTGAGCCTAAGCAACATTTCGTGATATTTGCACCCTTTTTACCGATTTTAGATCAACAACTCCATATTTGCATATTTTCCAAAATATTTTTATTGAAGTGAATTTTTACACCATAAAATAAAAAATTGGTCACTTTAGGTTTTGGTTGATTTGACTCTCGGAAAATCGACCGAACAACATCTAAACAGCCGCTGTAAGTATTTGATCAAAACCCCTTCACCTTGTAAAATATGTGATGTTCTGCATGTAATAATTGACTCTAGAGCGACTAGAAAATCTGACAAAATTAAAGTTTTTGGTTCATTGCACCCCCTGAATGAGATCTCAACTTCACCGAAAACTATAGGCGTCGTCCTTGACCATAATCGGAAGTTCATGTACAATTTCAAAGCTATCAGTGCGACATTTCCGTCCTCTAATGGAGTAATAGTAAAAATATGCACATAGTCACCTTTACTTAATTACGTATAACTCCCGCATCGGGTTACATACAGCCATATAATTGGTATCAATTTGAAGGTCAACAACTCATCTTGGACAAAATATCAACATCTCGAGTATATGTCCTTCAGGAGCAAGTATATACGCCCCAGAATAAAAATTTTGTAATTTTTCACACAAAAGTCAGGGCCCATTTGACCCGCTAAATATTGACCGATCTTTATCAAAACATGCATGCTTAGTCTCTGGCCCGATCCCCTTCTCCATGCAAAAATTCGCGGTGTTTGGGCCATAATTGCGGCCTCTGGAGCGACCAGAAAAACCGACAAAAATTCAGTATTTGGTCCATTTCATCCCCTAAATATTAACCGATCTTTCCCAAAAACAATAGGGGTCTTCACTGGCCAGAACCCATCCTACATGCAAAATTTCGTGAAGATTGGTACATAACTGTGGCCTGTATCGTGTTTACAAATTATAATGGACAGACGGACGGACGGACGGACGGACACACATGTCTAGATCGATTCAGCTAGTCGAGATATGACGATCGGTATACTTAAAGGTGGGTCTAGGACCAATATTTCGCGGCGTTACAAACTTTTGGGGCTGCACAAAGCTATAATACCCTGACAACATAGTTGTGTAGGGTATAAAAAGGGTTATAAAAATCCTAAAAACTCGCCTTAGAAATCCTTGAAAAATACTGTTTAAAAATCCTCGCCTTAGGATCTTTGAAACTCCATGACTCCGAGGTCCTTAAAAAAATATTATTTAAAAAATTCGCGCCTTAGAGAACCTTAACAAAATATTATCTTCAAAATCCACGCCTATTTTGGGTGTTCCAATAAAAAATATCGAAAAAAATCTAGAATTTCGGAAGATTGAGAAAATGTTCTTTAAAACATCCACCCCTATTTTGTATGTTTTAAAAAATCCACGCCTTGGAGGTCATTGAAGAAATATTCTTTAAAAAATCCAAGACTAATTTGTATGCCTGAAAAAATGTCCTTTAAAAAAATCACGCCTTTGAGAACCTTAACAAAATATTCTCTTCAAAATCCACGCCCATTTTGGGTGTTTCAACAAAAAATATTGAGTCGCTTTATGCATGTCCGTCAGTCCTTCCGTCCGTCCGTCTGTAGTTGTTAAATTGTAAACAAAGTACTGGTCGCATTTATGATCCGATTCGGATGAAATTTGGCACAAAGCACTTATTTGGCCCAAGGATGAACCCTATTGAAATTGATATTTAAGATAAATGGTGCACCAAAGTCCCTGTATATCTTTCGATTTGCACGAAAATTGGTAGAGAGTACTAAATTAGGTCCAGAATGATGTGTGGTGAGTTTCCGATTTGAGTGTCCGATTTAAGGTAAATGGTGCACCAAGTCCCTATATATATTTAGATTTGCACGAAATTTTGCATAGTGAACTGAATTGAGTGTAGAATGATGTGTACTGAGTTTCGTGAAAATCGGTTGAGATACAGCTCCCATATATAGTTTCGTCCGATTTTATGTAAGTGGTGAACCAAGTCCCTATATATCTTTAGATTTGCACGAAATTTTGTATAGTGTACTGAATTGAGTCTAGAATGACGTATGCCAAGTTTCGAGAAAATCGGGTCAGATTTATATATAGATCCCATATATATTTTCGTCCGATTTAAGGTAAATGGGGCTCCAAAGTCCCTATATATCTTTCGATTTTCGCGAAGTTTTGCATAGTGTACTGAATTGAGTCTAGAATGACGTGTGCCAAGATCAGATTTATATATAGCTCCCATATATTGCTCCCATATCCAAAGTCCCTATATTTCTTTCGATTTGGACGAAATTTGGCACAAGGACCTGAATTAGGTCCAGAATGATGTGTGCTAAGTTTCGTGAAAGATCGTTTAAGATTTAGATATAGCTCCAATATATATTTTCGTCCGATTTAATGTAAAGTGTGCTCTAAAGACCCAAAGTTTGGCCGACCGGCACACAATTTTGTACAATGTATTCAAGTTACTATAACCTTTCGTATGTCCAGTTTTCTTGGAATCGGTTCAGATTTACATATAGCTCCTATATATACTTTCGTCCGATTTTAAGTAAATTGTGCACTAAAGACTCATAGCTAGACCGATTGACAAAACGTACTGAAATTAATATAAACCAGTGAGCAGAGCAGTATAGTCGGACGGGACCGACCATATGATACCCTACACAACATCCACGAAAATTTAACCTTATGTGGTTCTACATTCTGAGCTTGGCCACAATTTTGCTATATTTGTACCCTTTTGACCGTCTAGAAGTCAACAAATATTACTAATATTCAGCACAGCCCTTCTAATTAGTTGTCCAGATTATCCTCACCGTGGGTTGTGTTGTGATGTTCGATTTTGAATTGTGGCCAATGGATCGACTCTTAGAAACACAAAAATTCAGTTTTTGGTCCACTTCATCCCTATATTATTATCTGATCATCACCGAACAATGAAGGCGTTGTCCTTGACCATACCTGGATCATGGAAAATTTCAAAGCGATCAGTGCTATATTTTCGCCCTCTAGTGTGGTAATGGTTTACTGAATAATATCTGAGTACGTAGGCACCTGTAAATATTTAAGTGTAATACATACGCATCTGAATACAAATTTTGTAATTTTTCATACAATAGTCAGGGTCCATTTGACCCGCTAAATAATGACCGATCTTTATAAAAACAGGCATATTTATTCTTTGGCCCGATCCCCTTCTCCATGTAAAATTTCGCGATGTTCGGGCCATAATTGCGCCCTCTGGAGGGATTAGAAAACCCGACAAATATTAAGTATTTGGTCCATTTCATCCCCTAAATATTAACCGATCTTTACCAAAAAAAATATTAACCGATCTTTACCAAAAACAATAGGGGTCTTCATTGGCCAGAACCCATCTTACATGCAAAATTTCATGAAGATTGGCCCATAACTGTGGCCTGTATCGTGTTTACAAATTATAATGAACAGACGGACGGACGGACACACATGTCTAGATCGACTCTTCTAGTCGAGATATGACGATAGGCATACTTAAAGGTGAGTCTAGGACCAATATTTCGCGGCGTTACAAACTCTTGGGGCTGCACAAAGCTATAATACCCTGACAACATAGTTGTCATAGTGGCCCAGTCCGACTTTACTACTTTCCTTACAGGTTTGTGTTTGAAAGAAATTCTTTAAAAAACCTACACTTTTGAAGTGTCCTTTAAATTATTATTATTCCTTAAGAAAAGACCGTGACATTGCTCATATCCCCTCACCAACATGCATACAGGTTGCCCATAAAATGAAATCTTAAATTATATTTTGACAAGAACAGATATGACCAACCATAAAATTAGAAAGAAATCCTTTTCTTCTCCTTTTTCTAGATGCCACCCACTTTCCCCCTCCCTCTCTCTGTCTATGGCTGCCTAGAATATTAAGTCTGTGTAGGAGGCTGATAAGATTTTATGTTCGTTATGTATGAATGAAGCAATCATGGTGTATGGCCTTAAAGTGAAGGGGGAAAGTGGGATGAATACCTAATCATTTCATATGCTGACCTAACACTTTGTTTTACCGATTATTTATGGGCTCACGTTTATGTTCGGCAATAAAGAATTTTTCAAAATGTTTTGCAATCATTCATTGCTGTATTAAAGGCTTGAAATGGAGTTCTGGGAAGAGAGCAGAAAAGTATTTAGGAGGAGTAGACTTTAAAAGAGAAATATAGGAGTAATAAAATATAACATCTTTCAATGACAAGCTATCCGGAAAGGATGCACAATTTTAGGTATACACTCTTACATTGGTTCTTGAAAAAATATGATTTAAAAAATCCACTCCTGTTTTGGTCCTTGAGAAATTATTGTTCAAAAACTACACGCCTGTTTTGACCCTTGAAAACATATTTTTATTTATCAGTGAGTATAAGTGACGACAATACTCATACGCAGTGTGAACTTTGTTATTGCTGGGCGTATTAGTAACGACAATAATTATACTCACCTAACCAAAACTTCATATTAATCAAATTTCTCAGAAATGATACTCATACACCGCCTTTTATCCTTAACACTATTTCAGCCTTTTCCAATGAACTCCATTATTTACAGCATCACCTATTCCCACCTCCTTTACTCCCATTTCCCACATCGATGCCAAAAATCCTTTACATTTCAATTTAGTTAATGTTTGTTCCCATTATCATGAACATGACTGGACAATGTTCAGATACCTAACATTGTCATTTGGGTTACGACCAAAGAAGCTCAGCCGACCAAATGATAAGCATCGCAACTAACCCAAAGGAATATTTCGAGAGCACAAAATGACAAATTAGTCTTAATTGGAAAATCTTTTGATGTTCTGCATGTGGGAATGGGATCTGATGTCTCGAAATGTTAATGTAATTAGATGAAAGATAACCTGAAGGTGTTACCGAATATTGTGAGCCATTTTGAATGTTATAAATAGCTGCATTTCTAGCTTAATGGGATATCAAAGGGCTACTTCAAAAACTAAAATTGTATTTTTTAATTTACACTGCCCCAGGCGTATAAGTGACGACATTGCACATACGCAGTGTGGACTATGGTAAAGCTGAACGTATTAGTAACGCCTACGCTCATACGCAGTGTGGACGTTGGTAAAATTGCTCAGCCTTGATGAGCCTTGAAAACGATATTCTTTAAAAAAATCCAGGCCTTGATGAGCCTTAGAGAAATTATTCTTTAAAAAAAAATCCAGGCCTTGATGAGCCTTAGAGAAATTATTCTTTAAAAAATGCAGGCCTTGATGAGCCCTGAAAAGAATATTCTTTAAAAAATGCAGGCCTTGAAGAGCCTTGAAAAGAATATTCTTTAAAAAATCTACGCCTTGATGAGCCTTCAAAAATTTTCTTTAAAAAATCTACGCCTTGATGAGCCTTGAACAAATTTTCTTTAAAAAATCTACGCCTTGATGAGCCTTCAAAAATTTTCTTTAAAAAATCTACGCCTTGATGAGCCTTGAACAAATTTTCTTTAAAAAATCTACGCCTTGATGAGCCTAGGAAAAATAATCTTTAAAAAATCTACGCCTTGATGAGCCTTGGAAAAAGTAATCTTTAAAAAATCTACGCCTAGATGAGCCTTGGAAAAATAATCTTTAAAAAATCTACGCCTTGAAAAATATTCTTTAAAAAATCTACGCCTTGATGAGCCTTGTAAAAATAATCTTTAAAAAATCTACGCCTTGATGAGCCTTGTAAAAATAATCTTTAAAAAATCTACGCCTTGATGAGCCTTGGAAAATAATCGTTAAAAAAATCTACGCCTTGATGAGCCTTAAAAAAATAATCTTTAAAAAATCTATGCCTTGATGAGCCTTGAAAAGAATATTCTTTAAAAAATCTACGCCTTGATGAGCCTTGGAAAAAGTATTCTTTAAAAAATCTACGCCTTGATGAGCCTTGGAAAAAGTAATCTTTAAAAAATCAACGCCTTGGAGGTCTTTAAAAAAATATTCCTTAAGAAATCCACCTATTGGAGGCTTTTGAAAAAATATTCTTTTACAAATCTAAGCTTTGGAAGTCTTTAAAAATATTCCTAAAAAAATCCACGCAATTTTTTGGTTTATATTCTTTAGAAAATCTACCGGATAAGTGGCGACAATACTCATACGCAGTGTATACATTGGTATAATTATGCGTATAAGTGATGATAACAGTCATACGCCCCATTGGATAAACACGAAATATTTGTTGCACAGCTTTAAATTCCCGAGGGAAAAGAATTAAAAATTGAAATAAAGTATCACATAACAAGTCCTACACCTTTCACCGGTCCTGCAGTAGAGAATTCTCCATTAACCTGAATTTATATTATTTTTCTAATTTATCGGAAAATGAGTTTTCATAGAAAATCATTCCATGCCTACTTAAGGCAACAAAATTGACAAAGGAACCGGCACTCATCCACCAGCAGATTTAAATGCAAATTCGATTTCTTGTTAACATATTCTCCATTATTTTTTTTTTCTCTGAATTTCACATTTCTCCAAAAAAAGCAGAATGCTATCAAATTTCTTTGTATTCCCAACAATAACAAAAAGTAGACATTTTTAATGATTTCCGATGATGTCGATGTCGTCTCGAATAAATCGCAAACAAACGACGACAAAAAAAAACTTCCAATAATTCCCACTTAAAACATGTCTAAGTGACAGAACTACCATGGCTACACACACTTTGGGTAAGAATGCAGGAGAGAGGACGAGTGAGGGAGAACTTTTGGCGAAGGAATCCCATTGATATTAGCATTAACATTAGCATAATGTTTAAGTTTATCACGATTTAAGGATAACAAGGAGTCGGCGGCAACGACAACGAGTGAAGGACGAGTGGCTGGTATTGAGGTTGCAAACAAGACCCCAAATTTGCCATTATAATGTTCAGAAAAGCAAAAATTCCCTCGCCCTTTAAAGGGAAGAGAAATTGTTTTTGTTAACAAAGAAAAAGGATATGTTGCCATATTTGTAATACACATATAAATATACATTTGGGAGAAACATTTCATCTGTGTGTGTACGTGCGGTTTAGAATTACAAAACAGTTTCTTTTTTAATAACTCCAAGAATTCTAAAACAATATTTTTTTAGGCAAAGTGAAAAATGCGTATGAGTGTTGGCATAATGTATACGCCCAGGAGTTCCAGTTGGATATGGAATTTCAATTTGAAATAACATTTCTGTATTTTTTTAATTAAAAATCCAGTAAGCGGAACAGTATAGTCGGACGGAGCCGAACATGTGATACCCTACACAACATCCATGAACATCTAACATTCTGTGTTACTACATTCTGAGCTTGGGCAATATTTCGCGATGTTTGCACCCTTTTGACAGTCCTTCTAATTACTTGTCCAGATTCCATTCAACGTGGTTTGTTTTGTGATGTTCGGCTTTCAATTGTGGTCTGTATATCGACTAGAAAAAAAATCAAAAATTAAGTTTTCGGTCCACTTCGTCGCAATATTATTATCTGATCATCACCGAAAATGATAGGCGTTGTCCTTGGCCATACCTGGATACTAATGAAAAATTTCAAAGCGATGAGCGCTATATTTCCGCCCTCTAGTGTGGTAATGGGTTACTAAATAATATCTGAGTACGTAATATTTGTGTGTAACTCTCACATCCGAGTACTTACGACAATAAAATTGGTATCAATTTAAAGGTCAACCACTCCTCTTGGGTATTCTATCAACTTCTCGGGTCGGGTCTTCAGGAGTAAATATATTCCCTATAGGATACAAATTTTGTCATTTTTCACAGAAAAGTCAGGGTCCATTTGACCCGCTAAATAGTGACCGATCTTTATCAAAACAGGCATGCTTATTCTTTGGCCCGATCCCCTTCTCTATGCAAAAATCGCGGTGTTTGGGCCATAATTGCGGCCAGGAAAACCGACAAAAATTATCTTTTCGGTCCATTTCATCCCCTAAATATTAACTGATCTTTTCCAAAAGGGGTCTTCATTGACTTCATTGGGTCTAGGGCCAATATTTCGCGGCGTTACAAACTTTTGGGGCTTCACAAAGCTATAATACCCTCACAACATAGTTGTGTAGGGTATAAAAATCTAAATGTATAAGTGATGCCAATATTTATACGCCAGGGTGGGCAGTGAAAAATATATGTGCGTATAAGTAACAACAATAGTATAGGGAAAGACATACATTTTAAATTCAATAATCGGAGAAAATGTTGTTATACCCTTCACCACACTGTGGTAAAGGGTTTTATGTCTTTGTGCATATGTTTGTAACAGGCATGTATTTTTGTGAACAAAGTACAGGTCGCATTTATGATCCGAATTGGAAGAAAATTGGCATAGGTAACTTATTTGGCCCAAGGACGGACCCTATTGAAATTGGGAAAAATCGGTTCAGATTTAGATTATATATTTATATACTAAATGGACTTCATAATGATGTGTGTTAAGTTTTCTGAAAATCGGTTCAGATTTAGATATAGCTCCCATATATATTACCGTCCGATTTAATGTAAATGGTGCACCAAAGTCCCTATAGATGTTTCGATTTGCACGAAATTTGGCACAGCGTAATGCATTAGGTCTAGAATGATTTGAGTTAAGTTTCCTGAAAATCGTCCGATTTAATGTAAACGGTGCACCAAAGTCCCTATATATCTCACGATTTACACGAAATTTGGCACAGCGTAATAAATTAGGTCTAGAATGATGCGTGTTAAGTTTCATGAAAATCGGTTCAGATTTAGATATAGCTCCCATATATATTTTCGTCCGATTTAATGTAAATGGTCCACCAAAGTCCCTATATATCTTTCGATTTGCACGAAATTTGGCACAGCGTAATGAATTAGGTCTAGAATGATGTGTGCTAATTTTCGTGAAAATCGGTACAGATTTAGATATAGCTCCCATATATATTTTCGTCCGATTTAATGTAAATGGTGCACCAAAGTCCGTATATATCTTTCGATTTGCACGAAATTTGGCACAGCGTAATGAATTAGGTCTAGAACGATTTGTGTTAAGTTTCTTGAAATCGGTTCCGATTTAGATATAGATCCCATATATATTTTCATCCGATTTAATGTAAATGGTCCACCACAGTTCCTATATATCTTTCGATTCGCACGAAATTTGGCATAGCGTACCAAATAGAGTCTATAATAATGTCTGCTAAGTTTCGTGAAAATCGGTTCAGATTTCAATATAACTCTCATATATATTTTCGTCCGATTTAAGGTAAATGGTACACCAAAGTCCCTAAATATTTTTCGATTTGCACGAAATTTGGCATAGCATACCAAATTGAGTCTATAATAATGTCTGCTTAGTTTCGTGAAAATTGATTCAGATTTAGATATAGCTCCCATGTATATATTTTCGTCCGATTTAAGGTAAGTGGTGCACCAAAGTTCCTATAGATCTTTCGTTCAATTTCATGTCAATGTTCTTTCGAAAAGTCTGTTAGGTGGCTTTGTAGAATATACCCAAAGTGGTGAAGGGTATTATATAGTCGGCCCAGTCCTTCTTTACTACTTTCCTTACTGGTTTTAATAGGCCATACATCAGGCGTGGATTTTTAAAGAATATTTTTTCAATCACCCACAATCGAGTACATTTTGTAAAGAATATTATTTCAAGGACCAAAAATAGGTGTGGATTTTTAAAGAATATTTTTTCAAGGACCTAAAATATATGTAAATTTTTTCTAGGACCTAAAATAGTTGTGATTTTTTAATAACTATTTGTATATATACATTCTCAACACCTTCCACAGATTTCATCTCACAATGGATGTTTAGCATAAATATGGCTTCTATTCCGATGCTAAAGTCCATTCTCTGCTGATGTCAGCAACAAAAAAAAAATCAAAATCAAACATGACGACAATTTAAGGAATCAGAATCACTGACACAATTTATCAATATTATTGAATTTGTAATAGAATTTGATTTTGTGTCATTTCAATTGTAGAGGACAAATGTGAAGAATATCGATATTAAATGGCTGATGCACAGTGGGCTCATAGGCGTGGATTTAAAAAAAAAATAATTTTATAGACCATCACAATCATGGATTTTTCAAAAATATTTTTAAGGTCCTTAAAAAGGGGTGGATTTTTTTAAAGAATATTTTTTCAAGGACCATCCAAAATAGGCGTGGATCTTTTTAAAGATTATTTTTTCAAGTACCATCCAAAAAATATTTCTTCAAGGACAAATAAGGGCGTGGATTTTTTTAAAGAATAATTTTTCATGCATCCAAAATAGGCGTGGATTTTTTAAAGAATATTTTTTCGAGCATCCAAAAAAATATTTCTTCAAGGACAAATAGGGGCGTGGATTTTTTTTAAAGAATAATTTTGAAGTACCAAAAAAGGGGAGGATTTTTATAGAATATTTTTTCAAGTACCAAAAATAGGCGGGGATTTTTTATACCCAACACAACTATGTTGTCAGGGTATTTGTGCAGCCCCAAGAGTTTGTATTGCCGCGAAATATTGGTCCTATACCCACTTTTTTATACCCTACACAACTATGTTGTCAGGGTATTATAGCTTTGTGCAGCCCCAAAAGATTGTAACGCCGTGAAATATTGGTCCTAGACCCACCTTTAAGTATACCGATCGTCATATCTCGACTAGCTGAGTCGATCTAGACATGTGTGTCCGTCCGTCCGTCTGTCCATTATAATTTGTATACACGATACAGGCCACGGTTATGGACTAATCTTCACGAAATTTTGCATGTAGGATGGGTTCTGGCCAATGAAGACCCCTATTGTTTTTGGTAAAGAGCAGTTAATATTTAGGGGATGAAATGGACCAAATACTAAATTTGTGTCGATTTTTCTGGTCGTTACAGAGACCGCAATTATGGCCCAAACATCTCGAATTTTACACGGAGAAGGGGATTGGGGCAAAAAATTAAGCATGCCTGTTTTGATAAAGATCGGTCAATATTTAGCGGGTCAAATGGACCCTGACTTTTGTGTAAAAAATTACAACATTTTTATTCTGGGGTGTATATACTTGCTCATGAAGGACATATACCCGAGTAGTTGATAGTATATCCAAGAGGGGTTGTTGACCTTCAAGTTGATACCACCTATATGATTGTATGTACTCTGATGTGGCTGTTATACGTAATTAGGTATAGGTGACTATGTGCATAGTATTACTATTACTCCATTAGAGGACGGAAATGTCGCGCTGATCGCTTTGAAATTGTACATGAAGTTCCGATTATGGTCAAGGATGACGCCTATAGTTTTCGGTGAAGTTGAGATTTCATTCAGGGGCTGCAATGAACCGAAAACTTTAATTTTGTCAGATTTTCTAGTCGCTCTAGATGCAATTATCATATGCAGAACATCACATATTTTACAAGGTGAAGTGGATTTGACCAAATACTTAGAGCGGCTGTTTAGATGATGATCGGTCTCCAAGGATCAAAGCAACCAAAACCTATAGTGACCAATTTTTTATTTTATGGCGTAAAGAGTCACTTCATGAAAAAAAAAATGGAAAATATGCTAGGCTTAGAAAGTGGAGTTGTTGATCTATAAGCGGTAAAAAGGGTGCAAATATCACGAAATATTGCTCAGGCTCAGAATATTGACCCGCAGAAATTTAGCTTTTCGTGGTAGTTGTGTAGGGTATCATATGGTCGGCCCCATCCGTCTATACTCCTCCGCTCACTGGTAAAGAATATTTTTAAGGACAAAATGGAGGAACGATTTTTAAAAGGACTCAAAAATAATCGGGGAATTTTCAAGAATATTTTTAAGAGCAAAATAGAGGAGCGATTTTTCAAAGGACCCAATAATAGGAAAGTATTTTTAAGGAACATTTTTAAGGACAAAAAAGAGGAGCAATTTTTCAAAGGACCCAAAATAGTCGATGATTTTTAAAGAACGTGTTTTAAAGGGCCATCCATATTTTTCCTCCCACTGTGTCTATGCGAACATTGCTACCATTTTAAAATGTTACATTTGAAAAAATTAAAATTTATGCAGGCGTAAATAAATTGTGATTACCTTGACTTCCGGCTACGCCACAAAGCAAAAGGGGTTAATATCGTTTTTATAAGCTTGGTAGCTGGAAGCAAATGTTTCTGTCACACTTTTTATAACTACAGCATTTTTTACGCACGTATTAGCTCACGAACACATACACATAAATAAAAATACCATTTCTCTTCTATAAAAAGGATGCTCATTCAAGGACAATGCAGGGAAGAAGAATGGGAATAACAATAATATGTATTTTTTATTTATTTTATGTATGTATGTCTGCGTGACATACATACAAAAAATGGTGTATGGCAGAAGAAATAAAACATAAACCCCAACAGGTCGACAACCACATATCAGCCTACTTACATTTGGGTGTGTGTGTGTGAATGTACATTTTCCGTATGTATGCGGTCTGTCATTATCACACATTGCAGGTGCAGGTTACCCGGCCTGCGAATAGAGCTTCAATGGAATGAATATCGGAAATGAATTTACAAATGAAGGTTTAAATGCTTGAATGGATGGATGCTTTTACTCTTAAATGGAATAATTTGATTTACACTCACACACATAATGACAGAGACATGAAAAATGTCACAGCAGACATTTACATATATGTAGTGGCAAATGACATATGTGTTTGTGTGTGGTTTTAATTAAATTGATCGATTTTTGTGGAATTCCATTATTGTCAATTAAAATGCCAAGGGAAAAAACAAAACAAAAATGTTTAAATGCGTATATGTGCAAAATTTTAAAAATATGTACTTACTTAACCAATAATTGGCAATGAAATCTGAAAAAAAAAGAAACAGATACGATATAATTAATAATTTATGAAAAATAAAATTATTTAATCAATTAATAAAATTTTATTTGTGACGGATATTTTTTCAAGCACCAACATAGGCGTGGTTTTTTAAAGAAAATTTTTTTTCAAGCATCCACAAATAATATCTTTTCAAGGCGTAGATTTTTTGCAAAATATTTTTTCAAGGCGCAGATTTTTTAAAAAATGTTTTTTCAAGGCGTAGATTTTTTAAAAAATGTTTTTTCAAGGCGTAGATTTTTTAAAAAATGTTTTTTCAAGGCGTAGATTTTTTAAAAAATATTTTTTCAAGGCGTCGATTTTTTAAAAAATATTTTTTCAAGGCGTCGATTTTTTAAAGACTATTTTTTCAAGGCGTAGATATTTTAAAAAATATTTTTTCACGGCGTAGATTTTTTAAAAAATATTTTTTCAAGGCGTAGATTTTTTAAAAAAATATTTTTTCAAGGCGTAGATTTTTTAAAAAATATTTTTTCAAGGCGTAGATTTTTAAAAATATATATTTTCAAGGCGTAGGTTTCAAAAAACATATTTTTTCAAGGCGTAGATTTTTTAAAAAATATTTTTTCGAAGGCGTAGATTTTTTAAAAAATATTTTTTCGAAGGCGTAGATTTTTTAAAAAATATTTTTTCGAAGGCGTAGATTTTTTAAAAAATATTTTTTCAAGGCGTAGATTTTTTAAAAAATATTTTTTCAAGGCGTAGATTTTTTAAAGGCTAGTTTTTCAAGGTAGATTTTTTGAAGAATATTTTTTCAAGGTGTAGATTTTTTAAAAAATATTTTTAAAGGCGTAGATTTTTTAAAAAATATTTTTTTTTAAGGCGTAAATTTTGTAAAAAATATTTTTTCAAGGCGTAGATTTTTTAAAAAATATTTTTTCAAGGCGTAGATTTTTTAAAAAATATTTTTTCAAGGCGTAGATTTTTTAAAAAAATATTTTTTCAAGGCGTAGATTTTAAAAAAAAAATATTTTTTCAAGTCGTAGATTTTTTAAAAAAATATTTTTTCAAGGCGTAGATTTTTTAAAAAAATATTTTTTTAAGGCGTAGATTTTTAAAAAAATATTTTTTTAAGGCGTAGAATTTTTAAAGACTAGTTTTTCAAGGTAGATTTTTTAAAGAATATTTTTTCAAGGTGTAGATTTTTTAAAGAATATTTTTTCAAGGCGTAGATTTTTTAAAAAAATATTTTTTAAAACATATTTTTTCAAGGCGTAGATTTTTTAAAAAAATATTTTTTTAAGTCGTAGTTATTTTAAAAAATATTTTTACAAGGCGTAAAAAATCTTTTTTCAAGGCGTAGATTTTTTAAAAAATATTTTTTCAAGTCGTCGATTATTTAAAAAAAATATTTTCAAGGCGTCGATGATTTAAAAGATAATTATTCAAGGCGAAGATTTTTTAAAAAATATTTTTTCAAGGCGTCGATTTTTTAAAGAATATTTTTTCAAGGCGTAGATTTTTTAAAGAATATTTTTTCAAGGCGTAGATTTTTTTAAGAATATTTTTTCAAGGTATAGATTTTTTAAAGACTAGTTTTTCAAGGCGTAGATTTTTTAAAGACTAGTTTTTCAAGGCGTAGATTTTTTAAAAAATATTTTTTCACGGCCTAGATTTTTAAAGAATATTTTTTCAAGGTTTAGATTTTTTAAAAAATATTTTTTAAGGCGTAGATTTTTTAAAGAATTTTTTTTTCAAGGCGTAGATTTTTTAAAGAATATTTTTTCAAGGCGTAGATTTGTATACCCTACACAACTATGTTGTCAGGGTATTATAGCTTTGTGCAGCCCCAAAACTTTGTAACGCCGCGAAATATTGGTCCTACACCCACCTTTAAGTATACCGATCGTCATATCTCGACTAGCTGAGTCGATCTAGACATGTGTGTCCGTCCGTCTGTCCATTATAATTTGTAAACACGATACAGGCCACAGTTATGAACCAATCTTCACGAAATTTTGCATGTATGATGGGTTCTGGCCAATGAAGACCCCTATTGATTTTGAGAAAGATCGGTTAATATTTAGGGGATGAAATTGACCAATTACTAAATTTTTGTCAGTTTTTCTGGTCGCTCCATAGGCCGCAGTTATGGTCCGAACATCGTGAAATTTTACATGGAGAAGGGGATCGGGCTTAAGAATGGACCCTGACATTTGTGTGAAAAATTACAACATTTTTATTTTGGGGTGTATACACTTTCTCCTGAAAGACATAGACCCGAGAAATTGATAGTATATCCAAGAGGAGTTGTTGACCTTCATGTACTGTATGTACGCTGATGTGGGAGTTATACTTAATTAGGTAAAGGTGACTATGTGTATAGTATTACTATTACTCCATTAGAAGACGGAAATGTCGCGGTGATCGCTTTGAAATTGTGCATGAAGTTCCGATTATGGTCAAGGACGACACCTATAGTTTCCGGTGAAGTTGAGATTTTATTCAGGGGGTGCAATGAATCGAAGACTTTAATTTTGTCAGATTTTCTAGTCGTTCTAGAGGTAATTATTATATGCAGAACTTCACATATTTTGCAAGGTGAAGGGGGTCTGACCAAATATTTAGAGCGGCTGTTTAGATGATGATCGGTCAATATTCCGAGGGTCAAATCAACCAAAACCTAAAGTGACCATTTTTTTATTTTATGGCGTAAAAATTCACTTCAAGAAAAAAAACATTTTGGAAAATATGCAAGACTTAGAAAGTGGAGTTGTTGATCTATAATCGGTAAAAAGGGTGCAAATATCACGAAATATTGCCCAGGCTCAGAATATAGAACCGCCGAAAGTTGGCTTTTCGTGGTAGTTGTATAGGGTATCATATGGTCGGCCCCGTCTGATTATACTGCTCCGCTTACTGGTTATAGAATATTTTTTCAGGGACCCACAATTAGGCGTGGATTTTTAAAGAATATTTTTTCAAGGACCCACAATTAGGCGTGGATTTTTAAAGAATATTTTTTCAAGCACCCAAAATAGGCGTGGATTTTGAAAGAATATTTTTTCAAGCACCCAAAATAGGCGTGGATTTTTTAAAGAATATTTTTTCAAGGACCATCCAAAATAGGCGTGGATTTTTTAAAGAATATTTTTTCAAGGACCATCCAAAATAGGCGTGGATTTTTTAAAGAATATTTTTTCAAGGACCATCCAAAATAGGCGTGGATTTTTTAAAGAATATTTTTTCAAGGACCATCCAAAATAGGCGTGGATTTTTTAAAGAATATTTTTTCAAGGACCATCCAAAATAGGCGTGGATTTTTTAAAGAATATTTTTTCAAGGACCATCCAAAATAGGCGTGGATTTTTTAAAGAATATTTTTTCAAGGACCATCCAAAATAGGCGTGGATTTTTTAAAGAATATTTTTTCAAGGACCATCCAAAATAGGCGTGGATTTTTTAAAGAATATTTTTTCAAGGACCATCCAAAATAGGCGTGGATTTTTTAAAGAATATTTTTTCAAGGACCATCCAAAATAGGCGTGGATTTTTTAAAGAATATTTTTTCAAGGACCATCCAAAATAGGCGTGGATTTTTTAAAGAATATTTTTTCAAGGACCATCCAAAATAGGCGTGGATTTTTTAAAGAATATTTTTTCAAGGACCATCCAAAATAGGCGTGGATTTTTTAAAGAATATTTTTTCAAGGACCATCCAAAATAGGCGTGGATTTTTTAAAGAATATTTTTTCAAGGACCATCCAAAATAGGCGTGGATTTTTTAAAGAATATTTTTTCAAGGACCATCCAAAATAGGCGTGGATTTTTTAAAGAATATTTTTTCAAGGACCATCCAAAATAGGCGTGGATTTTTTAAAGAATATTTTTTCAAGGACCATCCAAAATAGGCGTGGATTTTTTAAAGAATATTTTTTCAAGGACCATCCAAAATAGGCGTGGATTTTTTAAAGAATATTTTTTCAAGGACCATCCAAAATAGGCGTGGATTTTTTAAAGAATATTTTTTCAAGGACCATCCAAAATAGGCGTGGATTTTTTAAAGAATATTTTTTCAAGGACCATCCAAAATAGGCGTGGATTTTTTAAAGAATATTTGTTCAAGGACCATCCAAAATAGGCGTGGATTTTTTAAAGAATATTTTTTCAAGGACCATCCAAAATAGGCGTGGATTTTTTAAAGAATATTTTTTCAAGGACCATCCAAAATAGGCGTGGATTTTTTAAAGAATATTTTTTCAAGGACCATCCAAAATAGGCGTGGATTTTTTAAAGAATATTTTTTCAAGGACCATCCAAAATAGGCGTGGATTTTTTAAAGAATATTTTTTCAAGGACCATCCAAAATAGGCGTGGATTTTTTAAAGAATATTTTTTCAAGGACCATCCAAAATAGGCGTGGATTTTGAAAGAATATTTTTTCAAGCACCTAAAATTTAATTTTTAAGAATTTGTTTTTTTCAAGTAAGAATTTGTTAAGGAATACTTTTTCAAGCACTCAAAATAGTCGGGTGTTTTTAAGGAATTTTTTTTTTCAAGCATCCAAAATAGGCCTGGGGGGTTTTAATGAATACTTTCTCAGGGGCATCATTGTATTTGTAAATATTTTTTAACAAAATATTCAAACTTTTTTATGTAAATCAATAAATTTATTTATTTGTATGTGTTTAAGAAATCATTATCAACATCTGCCAACAACTCATTTATCCAAATCGAAATGTTCCTTTTTTTGGCTCGTTTAAGCATCGACATGAAAATGATAAATTGCCACACGCTTCTCTGATGAAACCATTCATAACTCGTGTCACAAACCAACAGACATAGAAACAATCAAATTGGAACACCTGTTGTCCAATTGGAATTAAATATTGGACAACGAAATATTTTTTATTTTCAATTTTGGCAAGAATTTAAGTAGTTTATTTGTTAAGCAAAACGACTAAATACGATTGAATAGATTTCAGTGAAAATCAGGACAAATATAATAATATTGGGTCTAAATAATCTCCTTTTCAAAAACTTTTATCATATCGATTTGTAATAATTTGTTTCAGTGTCAACTACTTTGGCTTTTAACCACTGTACAATATGTTAATGGAATCACATTAATTTGTTTATTCAAGCAATTAATTAACTGTCGAAACTAATTTAGTCATAATGAATGGCAATGATTTTCTGATCGGAAATACAAAAAAAAATCATAACAAAAACTACAACAAAATACTGATATGGCCTCATTACTATACAATATAAACAAATTGCTGTTATAGTATGCTAATATATTATCATGTTTTGGGATATCTGAATAAATACTTATATAAACCAGTGAGCGGAGCAGTATAGTCGGATGGGGCCGACCATACGATACCCTACACAACTACCACTGAACTCGAATTTTCTGCGAATGTTTATTCTGAGCCTGGGCAATATTTCGTGATATTTGCACCCTCTTGGGCGATTAGAGATAAACAGCTCCTCTTCCTCACACTGACATATTTTCCGAATATTACGAGTATTCAGTACAGCTATTGTCCAGATGCCCTTTACCGTGGGTTGTGTTGTGATGTTCGGCCTTCATTTGTGGTCTATAGATCAACTCGAAAATAACACAACAAATTAAGTTTTCGGTCCACTTCATTCCAAAATTATTATCTGATCATCACCGAAAATTATAGGCGTTGTCCTTGACCATAACTGGAATCTCATGGAACATTTCAAAGCGATCAGCGCTGTAGTTCAGCTCTCTAGAGTTATAATGGCTTCCTAAATAATATACGAATATGTACGCAGATACCTGTAAATATTTAAGTTTAACTCCCACATCCGAGCACATACAACAATATAATTGGTATTAATTTAAAGGTCAACCACTCCTCTTGGATATAATATCAACTTCTCGGGTCTATGTCATTCAAGGGTAAATATATACGCTATAGAATACAAATTTTGTAATTTTTCACACAAAAGTCAGGGTCCATTTGACTCGCGAAATATTGGCCAATCTTTATCAAAACAGGTATGCTTATTCTTTGGCCCGATCCCCTTCTCCATGCAAAATTTCACTACGTTCGGGTCATTATTGCGGCCTCTGGAGCGACCAGAAAAACCGACAAAAATTTAGTATTTGGTCCATTTTATCCCCTAAATATTAACCGATCTTTCCCAAAAACAATAGGGGTCTTTATTGGCCAGAACCCATCCTGCATGCAAAATTTCGTGAAGATTGGTCCATAACTGTGGCCTGTATCATGTTTACAAATTATAATGGACAGACGGACGGACGGACACACATGTCTAGATCGACTCAGCTAGTCGAGATATGACGATCGGTATACTTAAAGGTGGGTCCAAGACCAATATTTCGCGGCGTTACAAACTTTTGGGACTGCACAATGATATAATACCCTGACAACATAGTTGTGTAGGGTATAATAAATATATTTTTAATGGTTTTTCTAGGACATAGGAACCAAAATAGGTGGGAATCTTTAAAGAATATTTGTTCAAGCATTCAAAATAAGCGTGGAAATTTTAATGAAATTGTTATGGACCTCTCGTAAACGTGATTTTTTATACCCCTCAGCACACTGTGGTACAGGGTATTATGACTTTGTGCCTATGTTTGTAACAGACAAAAGGAATCGAGATAGACCCATGGTTCCGTTTGAGAATATGCATAGAATCACTTTTAGAGTCTAATTATGCATGTCCGTCCGTCTGTCCATCTGTCTATGTTAAATTGGAAACAAAGTACAGGTCGCATTTATCATCCGATTTGGATGAAATTTGGCACAGCTCATTTATTTGGCCCAATGGCGAACCCTAATGAAATTCGGTTCAGGTTTAGATATAGCTCCCATATATATTTTGGTCCGATTTTATGTAAATGGTGCACCAAAGTCCCTATATATCCATCGATTTACACAAAATTTGGCACAGCGTACCGAATTAAGTCTAGAACGATGTGTGTTAAATTTCGTGAAAATCGGTTCAGATTTAGATATAGCTCCCATATATATTTTGGTCCGATTTTATGTAAATGGTGCACCAAAGTCCCTATATATCCTTCGATTTACACGAAATTTGGCACAGCGTACCGAATTAAGTCTAGAACGATGTGTCTTAAATTTCGTGAAAATCGGTTCAGATCTAGATACCGCTCCCATATATATTTTCGTCCGATTTAAGGTAAATAGTGCACCAATGTCCCTATATAACCTTCGATTAGCACGAAATTTGGCATAGCGTACTGAATTAAGTCTAGAACGATATGTGTTAAATTTCGTGAAAATCGGTTAAGATGTAGTTATAGCTCCAATATATATTTTCGTCCGATTTACGGTAAATAGTGCACCAAAGTATCTACATATCATTCGATTTGCTCGAAATTTGGCATAGCGTACCAAATTAAGTCTATAAAAATGTCTGCTAAGTTTCGTGAAAATCGGTTCAGATCTAGATACCGCTCCCATATATATTTTAGTCCGATTTTATGTAAATGGTGCACCAAAGTCCGTATATATCCATCGATTTACATAAAATTTGGCACAGCGTACCGAATTAAGTCTAGAACGATGTGTGTTAAATTTCGTGAAAATCGGTTCAGGTCTAGATACCGCTCCCATATATATTTTCGTCCGATTTTCGGTAAATAGTGCACCAAAGTCCCAAATATCTTTCGATTTCCTCGAAATTTGGCATAGCACACTAAATTGATTCTATAATGATGTATGATAAGTTTCGTGGAAATCGGTTCAGATTTAGATATATCTCCCATTAATATTTTCGTCCGATTTAATGTAAATGTGCGCCAAAGTCCATCAATATCTTTCGTTCAATGTTCTTTCGAAATGTCTGTTAGGAGACTTTATAGAATATGCCCAAAGTGCTGAAGGGTATCATATAGTCGGCACAGTCCGACTTTTCTACTTTCCTTACTGGTTTAAAGAATAATTTTATGGATATTTCACAGGCGTGGACTTTTTAAAGAATATTTTTTTTCAAGCAAGCAAAATAGGGGTGAATTTTTTAAAGAATATTTTTAAGGACCTTTCACAGGCGTGGATTTTTAAAGAATATTTTTTTTTCAAGCAACCAAAAATAGGTGTGGATTTGTTAAAGAATATTTTTAAGGACCTTACACAGGCAAGGATTTTTAAAGAATATTTTTTTCAAGTTACCTGAAGGTAGGATTTTTAAAGAATATTTTTGCAAGCATCCTTAGAGAATATGGTGTGTATATTTTGACAGTACATTTTGAGACTTGCAATGAAAATCGAGAAAATCCGTTAGGCGAAGGTTTGTTTTTCGGAATATGGTGTGTATATTCTGACAGTACATTTTGAGACCTTTCAATTGATGTGCGTATCAATACTGCATCCATTTTAGTTTTTGCGCAATATGGCGTTTTCTACACAGAGTCCCCACTTTTTTCCACAACATGGCGTTTTCTACACAGACTCCCCATTGTCACTGGAAAATCGAGAAAATCCGTTTAGCAAAGTTTTTTCTTCGGTATAAGGTGTATATATTCTGAAAGTACGTTTCGAGACCTTTCAATTGATGTGGGTCTCCATACTGCATCAATTTTAGTTTTTGCGCAATATGGCGTTTTCTACACGCATCCTCAGAAGCGTGGAATTTTTGAAGAATATTTTTATGAACCTTTAATTGGCTTGGAGTTTTTAGATTTTTTTTTTTCAAGTATCCTCAGAGGCGACTAATTTTTAAAAAATATTTTTTCAAGCATCATCAAAGGTTTGGAATTTTTAAAGAATTTTTTTTCAAGCATCCTTAGAAGCGTGGAATTTGTAAAGAACATTTTTATGGACCTTTAATAGGCATGGCATTTTTAGAGAATTTTTTTCCAAGCATCCTCAGAAGCGTGTAAACTTTGAGAATTTTTTTTTTCGAGAGTCTATTTTTTCATAATCTTTTCACTTGTTAAATGTTATTCTAAGCACAAATAAGTTGATATGTTTAAGTGACATTTTTTTAAAAAAATCACATATTTAAAAAATATATTTTTTAAGGACTATCATCCCAAAAAGCCTCAATATATTTACCGATTAAATGTTCCGTATCACCCTCAACCGTTTAACTAAATCTCCCATTTATCTCCCGGGTAATAAACCAGTTTAACTCTAACTAAATACTTATGTATATATGTGTGGTAAAAATAAGACATACTTATACATCTTATCACCCTATCATAAAAATCTTCAGCTAATATCTCTTTAATATAGGCAAATCTTTATTAAGTTTTCCGCACATACGCTTTAATGGCATTGAATGTGTTACTGTCTATGCATATTGGGTGGGTGTGCGTGTGTGTGTGGTTGTGTGAGTGCGAGGTAGTTCCTCATTATTTTCTTCGTTAGGATGTCGATTATCCTTTTTGTTATCACTATCATCATAATCAACACACATTACTCAATGCTTCATTAACTATTATTTGTCATAGTCTCTTGCAGGATGTCTAGGAAATATGGGAATGCGGATGTGATGAATTTTTGGAGAATTCTAAAAGAGAGATGTTGTTTTTTTTTTTTTTTGGCTTCAGAATTTATTTTTGAAAGACCACAATATTATTATAGCTTGAAGTGATATTTAAAAAAATCCACAGTTTATAAGGATCACTAAAAATATTCATAAAAAATCTAAAATTATTGTTTTCCAGAAATGTTAAAGGGGTGCCTTGTTGAAAAATTTAAGGACCACTAAAAATTCAAGATTTAAAAAAAATATTTTTTAATGATCTTTAATAAAAATCCTGAATCCAAACATTTAAAAAAATTAAAAAAAAATATTCTGAAAAAATCTACATCGTTGAAGGTCCTTGAGACAACCATTAATTAAATTAGTCCATCATAATGCCCCGCCTCCTTTTCTTCCAAAATATCCTTACCTTTCATGTAATAGTTTTAATATATCAAAAATGTTGCGTGAATGGACAAAAAAAAAATGATAGTGACCAGTAATTCCCAAAGTGAACCGCAAACATCACTCTTGTTCTCCCCCCATTCCATGGCCATTCAATGGGAAATTTAATTCCTTTAATAAAAAAAACAATATTTCGAACATTATTCAATAACCATGAATCATAGACATCGTCGTCCTTATCGTTGAGAACGAAGACAGGAGTAACATTGTTATTCAATACTACATCCTTCCATCCATCCAAGCATCCTTGCATCCATTAATCCATCTGTCTCTCGCTCCGTTTTCCTTCTTTGTCTTCTTTTGATCTTCGTTGAATGTCAACATATTTTTGTTTTTGCTGTTGTCATCCTCTTGGCAAATGTAATCAATTTTAATTATAATTCAATCTAAGTAGAACGGTGGCCATTATCAACCAGTAAACGGCTACAGCAAACATCAGCAACAGCCATAATCCCCGGAAATGGTACTCCACACAGCTTCACACTTCCATGGTGTCATGTCAGCGGATATCAATCAAGGCGAAGTGCGAAGTTTGATGAATGAATTCACAAAAAACAGCAATTGAATTTTTGTTTCTATCCAAGTGTGTGTGAGTGTGTCTGTGTGTGTACACAATTTCATGTAATATTTGAAAGACTACGAATATTATCCCAAGACTTTTTTCAAGGACCATTCATAGGCGTGGATTTTTTAAGGAATATTTTTTCAAGGACCATCCAAAATAGGCGTGGATTTTTTAAAGAATATTTTTTCAAGGACCATCCAAAATAGGCGTGGATTTTTTAAAGAATATTTTTTCAAGGACCATCCAAAATAGGCGTGGATTTTTTAAAGAATATTTTTTCAAGGACCATCCAAAATAGGCGTGGATTTTTTAAAGAATATTTTTTCAAGGACCATCCAAAATAGGCGTGGATTTTTTAAAGAATATTTTTTTCAAGACTCATCATCTTCATTATTTTTCTCTGCGAAACTTCTTAGTGTGTCCAGTGTCAATCTTTATTTCTCCTCCTGTCAAATTCAATACCTCTTTTGAATTTCAAAACTGAATAAATTTTTGTTTCTGTTGCTTGAGAAAAAATATTAATTTCAAAAATATGTTCACAGCATCAACATCGAAAGCTATTCTGAACGCTTCATATTTGGCCATGTATTGTAAGCTGTCAGTTCGAATCAATCATACGCCCCAGTGGATTATTTTTTCATATAAAAACTCAAGATACCATTTATGAGAAAAGTAAATGGAATTGAATTGAGAATGGGGGTGAAATAGACACGAGTAAACTTGCATGGAAACGGCAATATGTCAATCTTATAGAAATTAAATAAAAATAATAATCATTTTTATATTTCCCAAAAAAGGCCTATTAAAGCTCTGCTAAATTTCCACTTCAAAGTAGAAGCGATTCTGAGAAATTGTTTCCTCCTGCATTGTGGTCTCCAGATGGAGATCACGGAGGGGAATGAAAAAAAAACAACCATTAAATCAAACAACTTTAAGAGCTGCCTTATATTTATGACAAATTTGGCTGATGGCTGTCATTTGTGTTGTTGAGCTTCTGCCGTTGATACTCCTCCTGACTGGTTGTCATTCTCTGGAATGGCGGAAAACATTTTTCACCACATTCACACGTACACATTTTTGTGCGCGACGTGAAAGTATTTACATGAACTGTTTGTGTGTGTGTACGTGTGTTTCATAACCACCTCACCCCCCAACCCTGCCAGGCTCTTCAGCTAAGTCACTGACATTTAATTTGAAAACAACAACCATTAGGGGTTCCTTTTTTTGGGTTTTCAAAAAAATCATGTTGCTTCCTCTTTGTCTTTCTTTCTTTTCCAATAAAATTTACATTTACATAGAAACGTAGGCTAAGCGATTAACGTTGTAAAATGCAAATGAATTGGGAGTATTGAAATAACAACACTAATTTCTATTTGAAAAAAAAATATGCTCGAAGTGACATCCATCAACAATGGGGCAGGTAAAGGGACAGTGGTCTTAAAAAAATTATCAGAAGTTCTGACAAATTTTTTTCTATAGGAAACACTTGGACCAAAGGGTCCTGACGACTTTTCTTCTATAAAAAAAATTGGACCAGAAGTCCTGACGGATTTTTTTCTATAGAAAAAACTTGGACCAGACGTCCTGACGAAATTTTTTTCTATAGAAAAATTTGGACCTGATTTTTCCTTGGGTCCACCAAGGGTCCTGACGAATTTTCTTTCTATAGAAAAAAACTTGGACCCAAGGGTCCTGACGAATTTTTTTCTATAGAAAAAAACTGGGCGGACCCAAAGGGTCCTGACGAATTTTTTTCTATAGAAAAAAACTGGGCGGACCCAAAGGGTCCTGACGAATTTTTTTCTATAGAAAAAAACTGGGCGGACCCAAAGGGTCCTGACGAATTTTTTTCTATAGAAAAAAACTTGGACCCAAGGGTCCTGACGAATTTTTTTCTATAGAAAAAACTTGGCGGACCCAAGGGTCCTGACGAATTTTTTTCTATAGAAAAAACTTGGCGGACCCAAGGGTCCTGACGAATTTTTTTCTATAGAAAAAACTTGGCGGACCCAAGGGTCCTGACGAATTTTTTTCTATAGAAAAAACTTGGCGGACCCAAGGGTCCTGACGAATTTTTTTCTATAGAAAAAACTTGGCGGACCCAAGGGTCCTGACGAATTTTTTTCTATAGAAAAAACTTGGCGGACCCAAGGGTCCTGACGAATTTTTTTCTATAGAAAAAACTTGGCGGACCCAAGGGTCCTGACGAATTTTTTTCTATAGAAAAAACTTGGCGGACCCAAGGGTCCTGACGAATTTTTTTCTATAGAAAAAACTTGGCGGACCCAAGGGTCCTGACGAATTTTTTTCTATAGAAAAAACTTGGCGGACCCAAGGGTCCTGACGAATTTTTTTCTATAGAAAAAACTTGGCGGACCCAAGGGTCCTGACGAATTTTTTTCTATAGAAAAAACTTGGCGGACCCAAGGGTCCTGACGAATTTTTTTCTATAGAAAAAAACTTGGCGGACCAAAGGGTCCTGACGAATTTTTTTCTATAGAAAAAAACTTGGCGGACCAAAGGGTCCTGACGAATTTTTTTCTATAGAAAAAAACTTGGCGGACCCAAGGGTCCTGACGAATTTTTTTTCTATAGAAAAAAACTTGGCGAACCCAAGGGTTCTGACGAATTTTTTTCTATAGAAAAAAACTTGGCGGACCCAAGGGTCCTGACGAATTTTTTTCTATAGAAAAAAACTTGGCGGACCCAAGGGTCCTGACGAATTTTTTTTCTATAGAAAAAAACTTGGCGGACCCAAGGGTCCTGACGAATTTTTTTCTATAGAAAAAAACTTGGCGGACCCAAGGGTCCTGACGAATTTTTTTTCTATAGAAAAAAACTTGGCGGACCCAAGGGTCCTGACGAATTTTTTTTCTATAGAAAAAAACTTGGCGGACCCAAGGGTCCTGACGAATTTTTTTTCTATAGAAAAAAACTTGGCGGACCCAAGGGTCCTGACGAATTTTTTTCTATATAAAAAAACTTGGCGGACCCAAGGGTCCTGACGATTTTTTTTTCTATAGAAAAAAACTTGGCGGACCCAAGGGTCCTGACGATTTTTTTTTCTATAGAAAAAAACTTGGCGGACCCAAGGGTCCTGCAGAATTTTTCTCTGTAGAAGAAATGGACTCAGTTCCCACCAAGATGCTGACGAATTTTTTTCTATAGACATTTTTTTTTTTTTTTTGTATCCACTCCACTGTCATTCATGCTTCTGACACGATAAGCTATAGATATCTGTATGTTCATATTTAAATATACCTAACATTATTTCATATCGTGAATATGTTTATGAACAACATGCTTTCGGCGAACGCCAAACCCCTACGGATGGTTGATGTTCGTCGATGTCAGTAAAATGTTAATAGCCGGCATTTTTGTTGTTGTTATCATTGGCAATGTGGCTTTGTGGTGGCGGTCGATGAGATAACTTTAACGCAGATTAGGGTAATGGGTAAAAGAAGTGCCCATAGCCACAATGCGTAGCAAATATATTTACAATCATTTAGATAAAATCAATATTTTTATCTTAAATTGCAAAATAATCTAACTAATTTATCTAAATTATTTATTTTAATCACTCTGTGGGCCACTACCACTTCCTGACTTATTTTTCGATTTATGGACTCCTTATTTACTGAAGTGTAAAAAGATTTAAATACTGCCAAGAGATTTCGTTTCACTTTCGCACTTCACACTTTAAGAAAATTACCCTCTAATAGACAGAGGCCATTGTCCAAATAATCACGTCCTTGTTTATTGTTTATCTTTGGCAAGTAATTAAATGGCGACTTAATTGGCTTCCATAAAATAAAAAGTTTGTGATTTAAGATTGGAGTTTTCCCTGCTTCCTTCATTCTTCCCTTGCAATGCCTATTTCAATTATTTTTTAAAGGAAGTGGAGATTTTTTTGCATAAGTAATGACTTTAAGAATGCCATAGTAAGGAAACAGTGCCTAAAAGCATGCTACATAAATATGATTAAATGAATTGCAAATCATTTCTATGCTAATTCATCTCAGCCTAATTGAAATCAAATTAAAATTTTTTTCTTTATGAAAAAATTATGAGAAGTTAGATTCCAAGTTTTTTCTATAAAAAAAAATCGTCAGAAATTCTGGTTCAATTTTTTTGCCTTGGAAAAAATAATCTTTAAAAAATCTACACCTTGATGAGCCTTGGAAAAATAATCTTTAAAAAAATCTACGCCTTGAGAAGCCTCGGAAAAATAATATTTAAAAAATCTACGCCTTGAGAAGACTAGGAAAAATAATCTTTAAAAAATCTACGCCTTGATGAGCTTTGGAAAAAATATTCTTTAAAAAATCTACGCCTTGATGAGCCTTGGAAAAAATATTCTTTAAAAAATCTACGCCTTGATGAGCCTTGGAAAAAATATTCTTTAAAAAATCTACGCCTTGATGAGCCTTGAAAATCCACGCCTATGGAAGGTCCTTGAAAAAATATTCTTTAAAAAATCTACACCTTGATGAGCCTTGGAAAAAATGCTTTAAAAAATCTACCCCTATGGAAGGTCCTCTAAAAAATTTTTTTAAAAAAAGCAATTTGTAAGTACCTTGGAAAAACAAATATTTTTTTCTACGCCTTGATGAGCCTTGGAAAAAAATCGTCAGGAATTCTGGTCCAAGTTTTTTGCATAGAAAAAATCCTGAGACTCTCAGATCAAGTTTTTTTTTTATGGAAAAAATTCCTGAGAAAGTTTTTTCTATAAAAAAAATTGTGAAACCCAGTTGAAGTATTTTTATAGAAAAAATCATTGGACCTCTGGTCCAAGTTTTTTCCACAGAAAACTTCGTCAGGACCTCTGATCCAAGTTTTTTTCTGTAGACAAAAATTTGACAGGACTTCTGGTCCAAGTTTTTTTCTATGGAAACAAAACCGCCAGGACCTCTAGTCCAAGTTTTTTTCTATTGAAAAAAATTCACAAGGACCTCTGGTCAAAGTTTTTTCCAAAAACGATCGCCAGGACCTCTAGTACAAGTTTTTTTTCTATAGAAAAAATCGTGAGGAACTCAGGTCCAAGTTTTTTCTATAGAAATAATTCGTCAGGTACTCTGTCTAACTTTTTTCTATAGAAAAAATGTCGTCAGGACTTCCGGTTTGCCAGTTTTTTTGCTATATTGTCAGGACCTCTGGTTCATTTTTTTTTATAGAAAAAAACATTGACCAGAAGTCTTGTCGAATTTTTCTCTATAGGAAAAAACTTGGAGCAGAGGTCCTGACGAATTTTTCTATGGAAAAAACTTGGACCAGAGGTCCTTACGATTTTTCCTATAAAAACTCTACCCTTCACCACACTATGGTACAGGGTATTATGTCTTTGTGCATATGTTTGTAACAGGCAAAATGAAACGAGATAGGCACATGGTTTCCTTTTGAGTTCGTCGGTCTGTAGATGTTAAATTGTAAACAAAGTACGGGTCGCATTTATAATCCGATTTGGATGAAATTTGGCATAAGGCACTTATTTGGCCCAAGAACGAACCCTGTGGAAATTGTGAAAAATCGGTTCAGATTAAGATATATAGCTCCCATATATATTTTCGTCCGATATAGGCAACAAAGTCCCTATATATCTTTCAATTTGCACAAAAGTTTGGCATAGCGTACTGAATAAGGTCCTGAATGATGTGTGCCAAGTTTCGTGAAAATCGGTTCAGATTTAGATATAGCTCCCAAATATAGTTTTGTCCGATTTTATGTAAATGGTCCACCAAAGTCCCTATATATCTTTCGATTTGCACGAAATTTGGCATAGCGTACTGAATAAGGTCCAGAATGATGTATGCCAAGTTTCGTGAAAATCGGTTCATATTTAGATATAGCTCCCATATATATTTTCGTCCGATATAGGCAACAAAGTCGCTATACATCTTTCGATTTGCACGAAATTTGGCATAGCGTACTGAATAAGGTCCAGAATGATGTATGTTAAGTTTCGTGAAAATCGGTTCAGATTTAGATATAGCTCCCATATATATTTTCGTCCGATTTAATGTAAATGGTGCACCAAAGTTCCTATATATTATTCGATTTGCACGAAATTAAGTATAGGGTACTGAATTAGGTCCAGAATAATGGGTGCCAAGTTTCGTAAAAATCGGTTCAGGTAGCTCCCATGTATATTTTCGTCCGATTTTATGTAAATGGTGCACTAAATTCCTATATATATTTCGATTTGCACGAAATTTGGCACAGCGTAATGAATTAGGTCTAGAATGATGTGTGTTAAGTTTCGAGAAAATCGGTTCAGGTTTTGATATAGCTCCCATATATATATATTCGTCCGATTTATTGTTTATGGTGCACCAAAGTCCCTATATATCTTTCGATTTGCACGAAATTTGGCATAGCGTACTGAATTAATTCTAGAATGATGAATGATGAAAAAAATCGTGAAAATCGGTTCAGATTTTGATATAGCTCACATATATATTTTCGTCCGATTTTATATAAATGGTGCACCAAAGTGCCTATATATCTCTCGATTTGCACGAAATTTGGCATAGGGTACTGAATTAGGTCCAGAATGGTGTATGATAAGTTTTGTGAAAATCGATTCAGATTTAGATATAGCTCCCAAAATCGGACGAAAATAGATTTTATGTAAATAGTGTACCAAAGCCCCGAAATTTGGCATGACGTACTAAATTAAGTCTATATATATATATATATATATATATTTGTCCGATTTAATGTAAATATTGCACCAAAATTCCTATATATCATTCGATTTCTATCAAATTTGGCATAGCGTACTGAATTGAGTCTACAATGAGGTGTGTTTAGTTTCGAGAATATCGGTTCAGATTTAGATATAGGTCCCACGTATATATTTTCATCCGATTTTAGGTAAATGGTGCATCAAACTCCCAATGTTTGTCGGATTGACACGAAATTTTGCATAACGTACGATATATATTTCGAAGAAGTGTCTGTCCCAATGTACGCAAACGATTCTAAATCTGCCCGATTGAAACTAAATTTAGCATAGGTTGCAGAAAGGTGTATGTCCCTTCGAGGGCACATTGACATGAAATTGTTAGTACACGTATGTACAATATACAGAAAGTGGTGAAGGGTATCATATAGTCGACCCAGTCCGACTTTACTACTTTCCTTACTGGTTTTCTATAGAAAAAATCGCCAGGACACCTGGTCCAAGTATTTTCTGTAGAAAAAAAAAATTCGCCAAAACCTCCGGTTTAAGGTTTGGAATTTTTGAATTGGTACTTTTTTCTATAGAAAAAAAAATTTCATGACCACTGGTCCAATTTTATTCTATAATAAAAATCGTGAGACCTCTGATAAATTGTTAAATTTTTATTATTTAATAGAAATAATTTTTAAGTGGTTTTTGGCCTTCTTTGAAAAAGTTCATAAAACTTTAAGCTTTTGTTTTGAAAGATGTTAACTGTTCTGAGTTCCATTACAAAAAATACAATTTACACACACACACAAGCAAAGGCAGACACAAATATTAAAGCATACTTTTAGGAAGTAATTTTCTAATGTGCCTTCATATTTCTATGCGATATATATTTAGGCCTTTTGAAAACAAAGGTAAACAATAAAGCCTTAAAGTACACCTCAAAGGTCATCTGGGGTATACTTTTAGGCGGAAATTTATTAAAATATATTTACCAAAACTTTTGACAGGTCATTGTACGCAAAAGTATTTACCAAAGAATGTTAAATGTGGATTCCTTCCACAAGGATGATTGTTTTGAGGAAAAAAAATTGCCGAACTTTCCGGCTGATTTTTCCATAGAAAAAAATTAAAATATTTCAGAACCGATCTATAAAAAAACAATACCAACAAAGATGTTTAACAGGGATTTAATTGAGATTTTACACAGGTATTTGAAGCCTGCAGGTAATGTCAAACGTGCCACTTATGACTGGTGGGATGTCAATGCAACCATTGGAAATAGAGTAAGCTCTAGGGCAAAACAAAACAAACAACCACAAAAACAATCCTGCCAGACAAGACAACTAAAATATGCAAGCGTCAGGACATTTGAATCAACATCAACATATGGCAGTTAAAAGGTGTGTCTGTGCTTTAGATTCTCTGGCATTTATATCTGGCACTGGCCGGTGAAGCGGACAGAGAGGCCATAATCCAAAGGATGCTACACAACCTTCAACAGATTGTTGCAACATGTTGGCGGGGCGTGTACGGCGACGATTACCGGGGAGGATACACATCAGTTGCAATAACATAGTATTTAGGTGGGGTGAGGGAGGACAAAGGAGACAACGGATTTAATGGTCCATCGTTTGTTTTTAATGTGGCCATGAAAACCGACCATTATTATTTGGAAATCACTTAGAATTCAATTGGAATACGTTTCTTTTGTTGCATTTTCTAATAAGAAAAAATACCCAATAAAATGTTAATGGGAATTGTTATTTCTTACGAATATACCATCTCGAGATTCTCCCAAGCTTTCAGTTCCGTGAAGGGCAATAGAAAAATGTTTTTAAAAACGGCATTCAATTAGAGCCTTCGCTCGGATTCTAGATTCACAAAGATTTTTTCGACAGAAAAAACATGGACCCAAAGGTCCCCCTGATTTTTTTTCAATAACAAAATTGGCTACCCTGACGGATTTTTCTCAATAGAAAAACCTTGAATAGCGTGCCTAATGAATCTTTTCTATAGAAAAAACATGGACCAAAGGTCCTGACGATTTTTGTCCATAGAAAAAACTTGCGGACCCGAGGGTGCTGACGATTTTTTTTCTATAGAAAAAATTTGCCGACCCAAGGGTCCTGACGAATTTTTTTCCATAGAAATAAATTGGCGGACCCAAAAGTCCCCCCGATTTTTTCAATAAAAAAATTGGCAACCCTGACGAATTTTTCTCCTTGAATAGCGTCCCTAATGAATCTTTTCTATAGAAAAAACATAGACCAAACATGGCGAACCCAAAGGGTCCTGACGAATTTTCTATAGAAAAAAACATAGCGGACCCAAAGGGTCCTGACGATTTTTTTTCTATAGAAAAAAACATGGCGGACCCAAAGGGTCCTGACGAATTTTTTTCTATAGAAAAAACATAGGGTCCTGACGAATTTTTTTCTATAGAAAAAAACACTGGCGGACCCAAAGGGTCCTGACGAATTTTTTTCTATAGAAAAAAACACTGGCGGACCCAAAAGGGTCCTGACGAATTTTTTTCTATAGAAAAAAACACTGGCGGACCCAAAGGGTCCTGACGAATTTTTTTCTATAGAAAAAAACATGGCGGACCCAAGGGGTACTGACGAATTTTTTTCTATAGAAAAAAAACATGGCGGACCCAAAGGGTCCTGACGAATTTTTTTCTATAGAAAAAAACACTGGCGGACCCAAAGGGTCCTGACGAATTTTTTTCTATAGAAAAAAACACTGGCGGACCCAAAGGGTCCTGACGAATTTTTTTCTATAGAAAAAAACACTGGCGGACCCAAAAGGGTCCTGACGAATTTTTTTCTATAGAAAAAAACGTCGTCAGGACCTGACGAATTTTTTCTTCCTTGTTTTTTTCCATATCTCAGAACCCATTTTTTTAATTCGAATTTGTTTAATTTTTGAAAATCTCGACTTACCTGTTCAACTAAAAACCAAAAATTCCAATTTTGATTTTAATTTCCTTTCAGTTTTCACCACAAATATTACTTTAGCTATTGGCCATTTAGCTTCTTTACTTTCCTTCCTTTTTTCTTTTTTATTTACTTTAATTCAGGATTATTTTTATCCTCCTTTTCGATTTCCTTTCGACTTCAAAATTACTTTCACTTGCAATTTTTGTATTGGCTTTTCTTTTGTTTTCTTTTAAAAAAGAAACGGAAATGAATTTTATTTCCTGTTGAGAGGCAATCCAACACTTAGACCGAACGAACACACAGACACAATCACGCACACACTCACAAAATCATTACCAAAGATTTTTTTGTTTTGTTTCAAATATTGAGATTTTCCTTCGTCCTGCCAGGATAAACAAAATTCCATCCGCAGATAAGAACCGTGACCATAAATATTAACCACAAAGTGATGCGAACCGATTACCACCGCAATGACCGAACTCAATTAGAAGGCTGGCTTATCGAAGAAATTGGTTGTTGGAATTTTTAGCGCCTTTAGCTTCAGGTATTTCGCTAAAACGACCGCTTCGGATTTGCAACAAATGCAGACTAACTTCATTGCCAACATTGGTCAACATCTGGCCAAAGTGGCAGAGGGCTAGAATGGCGTCAACGTCGACGGCGACGCCAATGTTGTTAGGCACACAGCATGCCTTTGACACACATCCCCGAGGGAAAGAAGTTACACGAACACTTTGCGTATTATTTCGCTTTCACTTGTTTTCAGTGTCCTCCTGTCCTGCAAAGTGGACATTTACGTTGAATGGCAACAACACGACAACGAAGAACAACAACAACTACGCGAACGTTATGAAAATTCTGCTCAGTCGGACAATATGTTGCTTTGTTGCAATGCAGAGCCATACTAACAGCCCACCAGGCAACCCTAATTCGTGAAAGCAGCAAGGACCCCCTACCCCGTCAGCCATCTCGTGACACATTCATTGATGTGGATGTTCGAATATTCGAAATCAGCTGTTTTGTATTTTTGTTTGTACGGCACGGGAGACACGTGTTGTTGTTGCTCTCACACGAGCGCAGCATCAACATCACATATCAGCTGATTCGAACATCATTGTTTACATTTTCCCCATTGAGAGCGAACATGTGATTGTTTCTCTGGGGGTTGAGTTTGACATGATGGATGCTGTGGAGAGCAAACACGAGACCACTTGGGGAAGACATGCGCAGTGGAAAACAAAAATAAAAAACCGTTAAAAATCAAAATAGGCGTGCATTTTTTAAAGAATATTTTTTCAACGACCATTCACAGAGGCGTGGATTTTTTAAAGAATATTTTTTCAAGGACCATCCAAAATAGGCGTGGATTTTTTAAAGAATATTTTTTCAAGGACCATCCAAAATAGGCGTGGATTTTTTAAAGAATATTTTTTCAAGGACCATCCAAAATAGGCGTGGATTTTTTAAAGAATATTTTTTCAAGGACCATCCAAAATAGGCGTGGATTTTTTAAAGAATATTTTTTCAAGGACCATCCAAAATAGGCGTGGATTTTTTAAAGAATATTTTTTCAAGGACCATCCAAAATAGGCGTGGATTTTTTAAAGAATATTTTTTCAAGGACCATCCAAAATAGGCGTGGATTTTTTAAAGAATATTTTTTCAAGGACCATCCAAAATAGGCGTGGATTTTTTAAAGAATATTTTTTCAAGGACCATCCAAAATAGGCGTGGATTTTTTAAAGAATATTTTTTCAAGGACCATTCACAGAGGCGTGGATTTTTTAAAGAATATTTTTTCAACGACCATTCACAGAGGCGTGGATTTTTTAAAGAATATTTTTTCAACGACCATTCACAGAGGCGTGGATTTTTTAAAGAATATTTTTTCAACGACCATTCACAGAGGCGTGGACCCTTTGGGTCCGCCAAGTTTTTTTCGATAGAAAAAAATTCGTCAGGACCCTTTGGGTCCGCCAAGTTTTTTTCGATAGAAAAAAATTCGTCAGGACCCTTTTGGGTCCGCCATGTTTTTTTCAATAGACAAAAATTCGTCAGGACCCTTTGGGTCCGCAAAGTTTTTTTCTATAGAAAAAAATTCGTCAGGACCCTCTGGGTCCGCAAAGTTTTTTCTATAGAAAAAAAATTTGTCAGGACCCTTTGGGTCCGCCCAGTTTTTTTCTATAGAAAAAAATTCGTCAGGACCCTTTGGGTCCGCCATGTTTTTTTTTTCTATAGAAAAAAATTTGTCAGGACCCTTTGGGTCCGCAAAGTTTTTGCGATAGAAAAAATACGTCAGGACCCTTTGGGTCCGCAAAGTTTTTTCGATAGAAAACCAGTAAGAAATGTAGTAAAGTCGGACTGGGCCGACTATTTGATACCCTTCACCACTTTGGGTATATTCTACATATTTATCATAGCAGACGTTCGTGTTTGTTACATATCTATATCTGAACCGATTTCAGGGAAACTTGCCAGAGACTAATGTATATTACGTCAATGCCAAATTTCGTGCAAATCGAAAGATATATATTGACTTTGGTACACCATTTATCTTAAATCGGACGAAGAGATATATGGGATCTATATCTAAATCTGAACTGATTTTCACGAAACCTTGCACACATGATTCTAGGCTTAATTCAGTACGCTATGCCAAATTTCGTGCAAATCGAAAGATATATAGGGACTTTGGTACACCATTTACCTTAAATCGGACGAAGATATATATGGGAGCTATATCTAAATCTGAACCGATTTTCCCGAACTTAGCACACATTATTCTAAACCTTAGTCATTACGCTGTGCCAAATTTCGTGCAAATCGAAAGATATATAGGGACTTTAGAGGACTATTTACATAAAATCGGGCGAAACTATATATGGGAGCTATATCTAAATCTGAACCGATTTTCTTGAAACTTAACACACATCATTCTAGACCTTAGTCATTACGCTGTGCCAAATTTCGTGTAAATCGAAAGATATTCAGGGACTTTGGTACACCATTTACCTTAAATCGGACGAAAATATATATGGGAGCTATATCTAAATCTGAACCGATTTTTCCCAATTTCAATAGGGTTCGTCCTTATGCCAAACAAATGAGCTGTGCCAAATTTCATCCAATTCGGATCATAAATGGGACCTGTACTTTGTTTACAATTTAACATGGACAGACAGACGGACGGACATGCATAAATCGACTCAGAAAGTGATTCTATGCATATTCTCAAAAGGAACCATGGGGGAATTTGGCTTATTCATTTTCTCTTAATCCTTTGCCACCATTATGTGTGTGTGTGTGTGTTTATCATGAAAATTGCATTTTCATAAATGTGCAATGTGTCATTTTTTACATACAACATCCTGTCAGGTATCCTGCAGACAACAGCATTATTGACCTTGAATTTAAGTGTAATCTTCACCGAAAGGGGCTGGAGACGGGAAAATAAGCATAGTCATCGAAAGCAGGAAAAATGATTTCGCATGGCATCTTGAAAGTTAAAACTTGACAACGACAAATGATGTTGACGGATTATTCGGATGGATGGTCAGAGCAGATTATAACGGATTACAATATGTCTTTGTGTGAAGGGAAATTACAGATTGACATCGTTTGATCAATAAAAATATTTTCGTTGCATATTTTTGGGGGTAGGAAGAAAACATTTAAGGGAAAATTAATAAAAAAAAAGATGTTGCATTCTTTTAGGTTATACAAAAGTTTTCTAGAAATTAACTAAAATATGTAGCATATTTCTTGGGATGTTTTCTTCATATTTTCGTTGCATAATTTTTTTTTGTTTTTGGGAGGGTTAGAGAATTATTTAACAAATAGAATGACAATGAACTGCAAATAAAAACATGATCATAAATTTAATGTTGAATTACGGTTTGCCACCCCCCTCTACCATGGCCCTTCATTTCTAACATCCATAAATTCGCTGTTGACCTAATTGGCTTGCCGAATTTATTTATAAAGTTCTGTTTTTCTTTTCTCTAAATTGCTGATGAGCAGGTGTTCAAATTCCAATTTCGATTAATTATTGCGTGTCAGATGGACAATTACTGCAAATAAAAAATAACCTAAATGGAATAAGCGATTAAATTAAATGTCTCCAAACACCAAGAAAAAATATTTCTTTCAATTTTTTGTGGTGGTGGCGGCTTCAAAGGCTTTCAAGGTCGTTCGAAAAACACAACCACAAATTGCCAGCTAATCTAGAAAAAAAAAAATCCACAACCCTATTTTATTTCAATATTTCCATTTTTCAGGATCTGAATGCAACCATTGCCGTCCATCCCCCCTCGCTCCCTTAAACATTATCGAATGTTCTTAGGTAATTTAGTGATGACCTGCTTTATGAATGGCGTGCATAAATGCTCAATTTTTCACAAGTGGTGGAAGAGGGTGGCAGCAAGGTTAACATGGAATATTATCTAAGGATAATATTCAGAACTACAAAACATACTTTAATGGCATAATGAGTCATGTGCAGAAGTACCCTCGGCATAAAAAAAAATTTATTAAACTATTCAATAAAAAATATTTTTTTTTTCTATAATCGAATACGAAGTTTTACAAATTTCCTGCATATCGAAAGATATTTAAGGACTTTGGAGCACCATTTACCTAAAATCGGATGAAAATATATATGGGAGCTATATCTAAATCTGAAGTGTTTTTCACGACACCTTACGTACTTCGTTCTAGGCCCAATTCAGTACGCATTTACATAAAATTTCTAAAATTATATAGGGACTTTGGCGCACCTTTTACCTTAAATCGGACGTAAATATATATGAGAGCTATATCGAAATCTAAATCGATTTTTACGAAACTTAACGTACCTCCTTCTAGGCCCAATTCAGTACGCTATGCCAAATTTCATGCAAATCGAAATATATTAAGGGACTTTGGCGCTCCATTTACCTTAAATCGTACGAATATATATATATATATATATATATATGGGGGCTATATCTAAATCTGAACCGATTTTCACGAAACTTAGCACACATAATTTTAGACTTAATTCAGTACACTATGCCAAATTTCGTGCAAATCGAAATATATATAGGGACTTTGGTGCACCATTTACCTTAAATCGGACGAAAATATATATGGGAGCTATATATAAATCTGAACCGATTTTCACGAAACTTAACACACATCATTCTATACTTAATTCATTACGCTATGCCAAATTTCGAGCAAATCGAAAGATATATAGGTACTTTGGTGCACCATTTACATTAAATCCGACGAAAATGTATATGGCACCTATATCTAAATCTGAACCGATTTTCACGTAACTTAACACACATCATTCTATACTTAATTCATTACGCTATGCCAAATTTCGGGCAAATCGAAAGATATATAGGTACTTTGGTGCACCATTTACATTAAATCCGACGAAAATGTATATGGCACCTATATCTAAATCTGAAGCGATTTTCACGAAACTTTACATACATCCTTCTAGGCCCAATTCAGTACGCTATGCCAAATTTCGTGCAAATCGAAAGATATATAGGTACTTTGGTGCCCCATTTACATCAAATCGGACGAAAATATATATGGGAGCTATATCTAAATCTTAACCGATTTTCCCGAAACTCACTATTCATCATTCTAGACACAATTTAGTACGTTATGCCAAATTTCGTGCAAATCGAAGGATACATAGGGACTTTGGTGCACTATTTACCTAAAATCGGACGAATATATATATGGGAGCTATATCTAAATCTGAACCGATTTTCACGAAACTTTACGTACGTCCTTCTAGGCCCAATTCAGTACGCTATACCAAATTTCGTGCATATCGAAGTATATTAAGTGACTTTGGTGCACCATTTATAGTAAATCGGACGAAAATATATATGGGAGCTATATCTAAATCTTAACCGATTTTCACGAAACTTAATACACATCATTCCAGACCCAATTCAGTACTCTCTACCAAATTTCGTGCATATCGAAAGTTATATAGGGACTTTGGTTCACCATTTACATAAAATCGGACGACAATATATATGGGAGCTATATGGAAATATGAACCGATTTTCACGAAACTTGACACATGCCATTCTAGACCTAATTAAGTGCGCTATGCCAAATTTCGTGTAAATCGAAAGATATTTAGGGACTTTGGCGCACCATTTACATTAAATCGGACGAAAATATATATGGGAGCTATATCTAAATCTTAACCGATTTTCCTGAAACTCACTATTCATCATTCTAGACTCAATTTAGTACGTTATGCCAAATTTCGTGCAAATCGAAAGATATTTAGGGACTTTGGCGCACCATTTACATAAAATCGGACGAAAATATATATGGGAGCTATATTTAAATCTGAACCGATTTTCACAAAATTTAACACACATCATTCTATACTTAATTCATTACGCTATGCCAAATTTCGTGCAAATCGAAGGATACATAGGTACTTTGGAGCACCATTTACCTTGAATCGGACGAAAATATATATGGGAGCGGTATTTAAATCTGAACCGATTTTCACGAAACTTAACACACATCATTCTATACTTAATTCATTACGCTATGCCAAATTTCGTGCAAATCGAAGGATACATAGGTACTTTGGAGCACCATTTACCTTGAATCGGACGAAAATATATATGGGACCTATATCTAAATCTGAAACGATTTTCACGAAACTTTACGCACGCCTTTCTAGGCCCAATTCAGTATGCTATGCTGAATTTCGTGAAAATCGAAAGATATATAGGTACTTTAGTGCACCATTTATCTTAAGTCGGACGAAAATATATATGGGAGCGATATTGAAATCAGAATCGATTTTCCCAATTTTAACAGAGTTCGTCCTTGGGCCAAATAGACGAGCTTTGGCAAATTTCATCCAAATCGGTTTATAAATGCGACCTGTACTTTGTTTACAATTTAACATCGACAGACGTTCAAACGGACGGACATGCATAAATCGACTCAGAGAGTAATTCTATGGATATTCTCAAAAGGAACCGTGGGTCTCTCTCGTTTCCTTTTGCCTGCTGCAAACATATGCACAAAGACATAATACCCTGTACCACAGTGTGGTGAAGGGTATAAAAATCAACACTTAAAACTGTAATAGACTACTAAAAGTTCCGGCTAAGGACGGTGGGGGGATCCTGTAGAAAAATGCCAATAAAAATCTAGGCTTTGGAGAACACACACACACTTGTTTTCTTAGCTAAGTTGAATTAAGTTCAGAATGACCTGATTCATGTTTAGGAAAAATGGCAACAGAAACAACAATGTTTTCCCATCCGATTTAAACAAATTCCAACCTGATCTAACCAAAACAAAAAAAAACACACACACACACGATAAGAATGTAAATATACGATCAGAATCGATAAGAATATATATCTACATTCTTATCGATTTCAATCATTCATATTGTATTTATTTCAAATATTATCATTTACAAAAAAAACTCCCCAAAGCACCCCTGATTTTTTATAGGTTTTCAGGGTACATTCTGGAGGTCTATGCCATGTGGAATATTGTGTCTTCGAAGGATCTCTTGAAATACTTCTTCGTTTAGAATAGACGTTTTAGAATCTCTTATCCATTCGCGCTCCGCTATTCCAGTTCTACGACTTGGATGATTAATACGCACTATATTCAATGCTCTGGCATTTTCCAATCCTTTAAGAATATTTTTGACATAATGACCCATGGCTATAACGAGATCAGGATTCAACAAATCGACTTGTTGTTGCAAATTTTCCAAACAGGCTTCTTTCATTTGTTCTATATAGCCACTATGTTCATGATTATTGCCCTTGGGCAATTCTTGAAGGGAAACATTTTTACCACTGCAGTCAAGGAAAGCCAAGGGACAGAAGTTGGCGACAAAACAATCTTCGAAAAACATATCCATAAAATTTCCTGCATCATTGTACAGAGCCTGGATTAAATTCCAAAACCGGGTGCTACTTGAGTCGGGTTCATCCAAGGGTCGAGGTAGTGGTGGTTCGTTAATCACGCCCTGCAATTGCATCAATTCTTGCACTGTCCTCATGTCCCCAAAGGGTATCTGAAAATGCAGTGTGAATTTCTATATCAAATCAGAATATTTGTGAATTGTGGATTATCTTACACCGGTTCTTAGCGATGCAACGCTTCCCAGATTCATGCCAAGAAACAAAACACGCTTGGGTCCATTGGCATAGCGTCTATAATATTCCTGGATAATTTCGGCATTATATTCCAGTGGGTTGTAGACATAGGTTTGGTTAGGTTGGAATTCCCGGAATTCAGGCAAAACGTTCACAAATGATGGCGGGGTTCCCAATCTCCTCAGCTTTCGCAGCAATTGGAATTGCAAATTCAAACAACTTTCTTCTGCGGCTGCCATTTTTGTTTTGCGGGTTAGCATGCAGAATACACATATATTTGGTACAATTGGGTGGGTAGATTGCGAATTCGCTGTTTTAGAGATAAGGGCATTTATATCCATATCTGCAAATTTTGGGTAGGGGAGTGGGTTGGTGTGCGTGTGTGTGTGTTATCAAATTAACAGGAAAGAGAAAAAAAACGAACGCAGTACGAATGTTCAATAAAATATTGAAAGGTCGATACCCGAGTTTGGGCATTCACATTAATTAATCATTCAAATTAATTTAAAATCTGAGATTTCAACGTATTTAGATTAAAAGTCAGGGCGGTCAGTGGCGCCCCTAGTGGTCATATAATAAATTAATCTGCAATTACAGTATGGCGTATCCCTAGTGTCTGTCCTGTTCTGCGGACCTCTAGCATTTGGAAGTGGAACTAACTCACTGAAGTTGCCTAACTCACTGAAGTTGGTGCTACCTAAATGACCATTTTGCCATTAAGCTCAGTCTATGGGGCCGCAGTTCTTGCCAGTGAGTTAGACCTGTTGGGGTGGACAAAAAAACAAAATTTTATTGCCTAGCGATGAGCTCTGAACACAAATCAGCAGAGATTGAAACAGCAGACATGAAACATTGGCTATGTGAGAGAAAAACCCACCTCTCCATGTCTAAAATGATGTGTAAGTTTCGTGAAAAACGGTTCAGATTTAGATATAGCTCCCATATAAATTTTCGTCCGATTTAAGGTAAATGGTCCACCAAAGACCCTTTTTATACCCTCCACCATAGTATGGAGGGTATATTAATTTTGTCATTCCGTTTGTAACTCATCGAAATATTCATTTCCGACCCTATAAAGTATATATATTCTTGATCAGGGTAAAATTCTAAGACGATCCGTCTGTCCGTCCGTCTGTTGTAATCACGCTATCTTCTGAAGGAATTGAGATAGGGTGCTGAAATTTTGCATAGGGTTGTCTTTTGTCTGCAGGCAGGTCAAGTTCGAAGATGGGATTTATCGGTCCACGTTTAGGTATAGCTCCCATATAACAGTACCTCCCAATTTTCGGTATTTTGGGGTTCTTGATCTCGTTTTTCAACCGAATACGCTGAAAATTGGTACATTTAGTTCTTATTGGGTACTTAATGTCCCCACAAAAAATTATAAATATAGGTCCACTTTTTCTGGTAGCCCCCATATAACGGTACCTCCTAATTTTCAGTATTTTGAGGGTTTTGATCGTATTTTTCCACCGAATTGGCTGTAATTTAGTATTTTGAGTTCTTAATAGGTACCAAATCTCTCTACAAAAAATTATGTATATAGGTACATTTTTTCGGATAGCCCCCATATAAGGGTACCCCCAATTTTCGGTATTTTGGGGTTCTTGAGCGCGTTTTTCAACCGAATACGCTGAAATTTAATACATTGGGTTCTTAATAGGTAGTAAATCTCTCCACAAAAAATTATAAATATAGGTCAATTTTTTCGGATATCCCCCATATACGGGTACCCCCCAATTTTCGGTATTTTGGGGTTCTTGAGCGCGTTTTTCTACCGAATACGCTGAAATTTGGTACATTGACTTCTTAATAGTTTCCAAATCTCTCCACAACATATTATGAATATAGGTCCATTTTTTCGGATAGCCCCCATATAAGGGTACCCCCAATTTTTGGTATTTTGGGGTTCTTGAGCGCGCTTTTCAACCGAATTTGCTGCAATTTGGTATTTTGTAGTCGTATATGGTAACAAATCTCCCTACCAAAAAATTATTAATATTCGCCCCCTCTTTGGGGTAGTCCCCATATAACCCCCTTTTTATATTAAAATAGTTATCTGATTTGTTGCGCGTTTTGGGTTTGGTTCTAAGACCCTTTTTTAAGCATTTCAACTGCGGAGGAGAGAGAGAGATAAAAAATTAGAACGTAAGGTTCGGTAGTGAACTATAGCCGCATTTAGACCTAGCCCCTGATTGGAGGTTCCAGAAGGAGTGGACCGATATTCCCCATCTTCGAATTTGAACTAAGCTTGGAAGAAATAATAAGATGGGCAAAGTTCGGATGAAATCTAAATTTTCTGAAACGGATTTGGTCCAAAGAAACATGGGGTCTAGAACCAATATTTCGATGAGGCACATTTTCATCGTGTTAAAGTGTATATACCCTCATTAGACATAAGGCTGAGGGTATAATTATCCTTTAAAAATTTCGAAAATTTTTATTATGGTTTACATAATCCGTTTTTAGAAATGTCGGTATAAGTCCGCTTTTTGGTGGACCGTAAGGTTCGATAATGAACTATAACCCGCATTAAGACTTAGTCCCTGTATGGAGGTTCCAGACAAAGTGTACCGATATTTCCCATCTTCGAATTTGAACTAAGATTGGAAGAAATAATAAGATGGACAAAGTTTGGATGAAATCTAAATTTTTGAAGCGCATTTGGTCCAAAGATACATGGGGTCTAGAATCGATATTTCAATTAGCCACAGTGTATAATTATCCATTAAAATTACTGAATTCTTTATTATGGTTTACATAATCCCTTTTTAGAAATGTCGGTATAGGTCCACTTTTTGGTATGTTCCCATCATTTTCATTTCTAGTACCTGTCAATATATCTATGGTGGAGGGTATCCAAAGTTCGGCCCGGCCGAACTTAACGCTTTTTCACTTGTTCATTCTATGGCGTGTATATTTACTCCTGAAGGACATAGACCCGAGAAGTTGATAGTATATCCAAGAGGAGAGGCTGGCATTTAAATTGATACCAATTATATTGCCGTATGTACTCGGATGTGGGAGTTACACTGAAATATTTACAGGTGCCTACGTATTCATACATTATTTAGTAACCCATTACCACACTAGAGGACGGAAATATAGCGCTGCTGATCGCTTTGACATTTCCCATGAGGTTCCAGTTATGGTCAAGGACAACTCCTATAATTTTCGGTGATGATCAGATAAAAATTTTGGGATGAAGTGGACCGAATACATAATTTTTTGTGTTTTTTTTGAGTCGATGCCAATAATAAGCGGAAGATCACAACACAACCCACGGCGAAGGGATTCTGGACAGTTAATTAAAAGGAAAATACTGAATATGAATAGTAATATTCGGGAAATATGTCAGTGTAAGGAAGAAGTGCTGTTGACCTCTTCTAATCGGGCTAGAGGGAGCAAATATCACGCACAAAGTTAGAATTCCGTGGTAGTTGTGTAGGGTATCGTATGGTCGGCCCCGTCCGACTATACTGCTCCGCCCACTTGTTTCAACATATTTTTTTTCTCGAGAATATACCCACTAGACGTGAATTTTGTAGGTGCCCACAATGCAGTAGGTGAAGAATTTTTAATTGATTTTCCAGAGCGGGCCTATAGGGGCCGTCCGACTATACTGCTCCGCTCACTTTTTTCAACATGTTTTTTTCTCGAGAATATACCCGGCATTAGGCGTGAAATTTTACTGCCCAGAATGCAGTAGGTGAAGAATTTTTAATTGATTTTCCAGAGCGGGCCTATACAGTACTAGTTGTGGATTTGTTTTTTTTTTTAATCTCCATTCAAGTGGCCCTCAGATTGCATTTGGTGTGGATTTTTTTTCATTGGGATCCCCACATCACTAGCCATAGAATATTAAAGAATTTGTCTTAAGGACACACACGGGATTTTTGAAAGAATATTTCTTAAGACTTGGATTTTTTGTAAGATTTTGATTTAGAGGATCAACGCAGGCTCGTAGGTACCACATAATATTAGGAACGGATTTTTTAAAGAGATTTTTCTTAAAGACCCAACCATGCTTGAATTTAAAAGAATTTTAAGAATATTTTTTCCGTTGACCTTTAGCATACATCTTTATATGTTTAGAAATGTTAATAGCATAATGTTGATGAACATGTCCAGCTCCCAAAAAATTCATTGTGCCGGTGTTACCATGTATACATCACCCTGAAAATAAAATTTTCTTAGAAAAAAAATTGCATTTTGTTGACCTAATATTCTCGGTAAACTTCACAAAAAACAGACGATCCAAATTTGGCTATTGATTATTCTTCTTGGAACGATGTCACTTTATCAGATGAGAGGCCTCGGGGAGCCTTTTATTGACCCGATGTTTTCAAGAAACTTCAAACAACAGACGATACAAATTTAGACATTGATTAGTCTTCTTGGAACGACGTCACTTTATCAGGTGAGAGGCCTCGGGGGGCCTTTGCTAAAAACTTTATCTACTCCACACAACCATTCTCGCATTTGATTATCAAATTTATGATCAAAATATTGGTGGGTGCAATATTCGTCATATATATTTTTTGGGGTTCGCTATTCACATCCAGCGATAAGGTATTGAGTTATTTTGTATTTTTTTTTTGTTGTTTTTGTTTTTCTTGCTTAAAAAATAATTCCCAAAAATATTACTCACTTGCATTTATTTATTCGTCTGTTTGTTTGTTGTTTTGTTTATTAAGTCAATAAGGGGTTATAAAAGTCTATACGGATCTATACAGTACGTTATGCCAAATTTCGTGCAAATCGAAAGATATATAGCGACTTTGGTGCACCATTTACATGAAATCGGACGAAACTATATGTGGGAGCTATATAGAAATCTGGACCGATTTACTCGAAACTTGGCAGACATCACTCTAGGCTCAATTCAGTACGTCATGCCAAATTTCGTGCAAACCGAAGGATATATAGGGACTTTGGGGCACCATTTACATGAAATCGGACGAAACTATGTATGGGAGCTATATCTAAATCTGGACCGATTTTCATGAAACAAGGCAGACATCATTCTAGACCTAAATGATTAAGCTGTACCAAATTTCGTGCAAATCGAAAGATATATAGGGACTTTGGGGCACCATTTACATGAAATCGGACGAAACTATATATGGGAGCTATATCTAAATCTTGACTGATTTTCACGAAACTTGGCAGACATCATTCTAGGCTCAATTCAGTACGTTATGCCAAATTTCGTGCAAATCAAAAGATATATAGGGACTTTGGTGCACCATTTACATGAAATCGGACGAAACTATATATGGGAGCTATATCTAAATCTTGACCTATTTTCACGAATCTTGGCAAACATCATTCTAGACCTAAATTATTAGGCTGTACCAAATTTCGTGCAAATCAAAAGATATATAGGGACTTTGGGGCACCATTTACATGAAATCGGACGAAATTATTCATGGGAGCTATATCTAAATCTGGACCGATTTTTACGAAACTTGGCAGACATCATTCTACACCTAAATGATTAGGCTGTACCAAATTTCGTGCAAATCGAAAGATATATAGGGACCGTTTACATTAAATCGGTTAAATATATATATGGGAGCTATATCTAAATCTGAACCGATTTTTCCCAATTTCAATAGGGTTCGTCCTTGGGCCAAATAAGTGACTTATACTAAATTTCATCCAATTCGGATTATAAATGCGACCTGTACTTTGTTTACAATTTAACATGGACAGACAGACAGACAGACGGACGGACATGTATTAAGCGACTTAGAAAGAGATTCTATGCATATTCTCAAAAGGAACCATGTGTCTATCTCGTTTCCTTTTGCCTGTTACAAACATATGCACGAAGACATAATACCCTGTACCACAGTGTGGTGAAGTGTATAAAAATGCAGTCATAGTGCAGGAGGGCTTCTTGAGAAAAATCTTAAAAAAAAGCTATGTGCAAATTATAAAATTCAAAAGTAGAATAAAAACCTATTGGGTTTTTCCAGTCTCCAGAAGTGCCGATTTAAAAAAAAAATAATTGTATGTGTCCATATCAGTCATGAGCGCGGATTTTTTAAAGAACTTTTCTGAAGTTTCATAAAAGCCAGGAGTGTGAATATTTATAAACAAATTCTTAGTGTCTAACTCAGCCATAAGTTCGGATATTTTAGAAAAATTTTCTACAGAATCCTATCAGTCATAAACACACATTTTTTTTAAATTTTTTATGAGTCAAGCACAGCCCTAAGCTAGGATTTCAATCGTATAAATCACAGTCATAAGCTTGTAGTATCCAAACATGTTTTCTAAGAGACCAGCACAGCATAAAGCGTGGATTTAAAAAATCCTAAGAGTCCATAGCGAGGATTTTTTTTAAGATTTTTTTTGCGGTACCATCATAGCCACGAGTGTGGCTTTTTTAAGACATTTTTTTAAGGGAAAAGAGCGTATTTTTTGAATCATGTTTAAGAAACCACGAGCGGGAATTTTTTAAATCGTGTTTCAAAAGGATCGTACATCTATAAAAAATTCTTTGCATCTTGTTTTCAAAGAGTCCACAGTGCTAGTCATTGTTTTCTCAAAGATTTTTCTCAAGGACCCTCACAGCACTTGTAGCGAATTTTGTTTACAGAGTTTTCCTATGTCATTTTTATAAGAATTTTTCTTAAGGGCCCACACAGAACTATGATAGTTATAATCATTGTTTACATGTTTTCCAGATTCCAGACCCAGTATATCAGATATCATTTCATACATATATTTATGGCGCCCAACTGAAGCGACAGCCAAAGGTGAGCTGTTGAGCGCCATCTAGATATGAAATAAAGACATAAACTCAAAGAGTGGCCGAATCACTGTGTCTGAGCTAAGCCAAGTGCCAACAATGATGGCAACTAATAGGGCGGATAAAAACGCCGATTTATTCTGTCACGAAAAAAATATTTTTTCTAAATAAGTAAAAAATTTATTTATTTATGATATGTCCAATTACAGCTACTGTGAATATAAAGAAAAATGAGAATAATCCTATATATGGTATTATAGATTTCCACATAAACGTATGTCAACCTCCAAGAATCCGATATATCAAACTACAACTACTCCGGTTGGAAAATTACGCTAAAAAAAAACCAAATATCATAGAGCCATATCGAAAACAAAGTCTGCAAAGATGATTTTAACCTCCCTTGAAACCATAATGTCAATAAGTTCGGCGAATAAATCCTGAAGCAGTTAGAATATCGAAAATGGGGTGAAAAACGTTTTATTGAAGCTAAGTCAAATATTTTACCAATTGCGAAAGTTTTCTGGAAATCGTTTTTCCAACCTCCAAGAAGATGGAAAGCAAAATGAGAAGCTGGAATACAAGAAAGTAAAGCCCCTTCGATAGGACAGCAACTTTTGTGGGTCCTTTTTATTGAGACTATGTCAAAACATAAGTCCGACTTTCGTTTTCTACTTTTCTAAGTCGTACTTCTACTTTTTTCACTACTGAAACCTCTCTTGGAGCAGACACGGAAGATTCCTTCCCAATGACTGGCGTCCCACTATTCCCACTAATGGAACATGCGAGACCGAAGGCTGAGGGGTTTCTTCTTCTAACATCATAGAGCCATATTGAAAAAAAATCTGGAAAGATGTTTTTAACCTCCGTAGATAATGTCAGTCAGTTCGGCGAATAAATCCTGACACATTTAGAATATCGGAAATAGGATTAAAAACGTTATATGGGAGCTAAGTCAAATATGTTACCAATAGGAAACATTTTCTGGAAATCGATTTTCCAACCTCCAAGAAGCTGGAATGCTTCTCTAAAAATACTGAAAATGTTGGGGGACCTTTTCATCGAAACTGTGTGAAAATATAATTCCGACTTTCGTTTTTCTAGTACCTTTCCCTTCTACTATCTTTTTCACTGCTGAAACCTCTCTTGGAGTGGACTCTGGGTCAGAGTGGACTCTGGTCAATAGGTCTGACTTTAATCTTCTCAATGACAGCTTTCACACTATCGCAACATGCGAGATCGAAGGTTGTGCTCTTTTCGGCCACAAAAGTTTATTCGCTGCCTGTTGCAGTTTATCCACCTATTTAATCCTCCTCATTGCCACAGAAGTTGAGGTGGAGGATTGGAACTTGGTCGAAACAGCTTCTACTTTAGTCGCCGATGCTGCCTTTGAGACAACTCCTGCCTTCGGCCTCTTGTTTGCCACATACTTTACAGTAGGTTTGCTATGCCGTCACCTTGGTTGTGGTCCCGGTAGAGGTAGTCAATGTACGCGAGATAGGAATTCGGTCGATCGGAAGTTCCCCAGAGGCCTTGTGGGATCGGACTAAAGAATAAGCATGCCTGTTTTGATAATGATCGATCAATATTTAGCGGGTCAAATGGACCCTGATTTTTGTGTGAAAAATGACAAAATTTGTCATATATTTACTCCTGAATATTAATATTTATACCCTACACAACTATGTTGTCAGGGTATTATAGCTTTGTGCAGCCCCAAGAGTTTGGACCCATCTCCACGAAATTTTGCATGTAGGTTGAGTTCTGGCCAATGAAGACCCCTATTGTTTTTGGAAAAGATTGGTTGATATTTAGGGGATGAAATGGACCAAAAACTTTATTTTTGTCTGATTTTCTGGTCAGTCTAGAGGCCGCAATTATGGCCCAAACATCGCGACTTTTTGCATGGAGAAGGGGATCGGACTAAAGAATAAGCATGCCTGTTTTGATAATGATCGATCAATATTTAGCGGGTCAAATGGACCCTGATTTTTGTGTGAAAAATGACAAAATTTGTCATATATTTACTCCTGAAGGACATAGGCCCGAGAAATTGAGAGGTTGGCCTTAAAATTTATACCAATTATATTGTCGTATGTGCTCGGATATGAGAGTTACACGTAAATATTTACAGATGCTTACGTATTCACATATTGTTTAGGAACCCATTACCACATTGTAGGGCGGAAATACAGCGCTGATCGCTTATAAAATTTCCATGAGGTTCCGGTTATGGTCAAGGACAACGCCTTTAATTTGCGTTTATGATCATGATTTTTTTTTGTGTTTTTGTTTTAGTCGATCTATAGGCCACAGTTATAAGCTGAACATCACAACACAACTTACGGTAAAGGGAGAATGGACAAGTAGTTAGATGGACTGTACTGAATATTAGTAATATTCGGAAAATATGTCAGTGTAAAGAAGAGGTGCTGTTGGCCTCTTATCAGGAAAGAGGGTGCAGCTATCTCAAAATATTGCCCAGACTCGGAATAAAACTTCGCGGAAAGTTAGAGTTCCGTGGTATCCTAAACAGCTGATTTTTCGACACTTCTTAAATTATTTCCCTATTCTGGCGATTTTACAATAATTTTCGCGTTTTTCCATCACAATGCAATTGACCACACTCTCTTCGACTGACATTTTTTTCTGTCTGTCGACCTACGGAACCCTATTGTCGATTGATTTTGGGACTTTATTATTTGCTTGCAGGATTTAAACAAAGTTCTTAATTTAATATTTTAATTTTAATATAAAAAAATTTCTATATGTGTGATTTTGTGTAATGTAATTATGTTCCCCTTCTGAACAAGTGGCAAAATTTTCCAATTTCACACTTAGTTCATTACTTATTATACTATTTAATTAAATCCCCTTTTAGTTAAATCCAGTACGATGTAAACGGAGAAAGTAAATTCTATTTTTTTATTGTCCCTACAACAATGTGTTATCATGTTATAGTGAATAACAAAACGAAGTGTCATTCAATGAACTAGTTCATTCCGGAACTAACAAACAGCTGGTCAACTGTTCAAATTGTGATCAGCTGTTGGTTGGCCCTCCTCTCGTTTGCTTTGACCTCATTCGTAAACAAACCAACTCCTTTTTAGTCTCCATCCCACCTCATTCGTAACTTTCCGTCTTCTTTTTTGACTTCTTCTTTACCGGGCATTTTGACTTTCCCATCCCATTCGTAACAGGTGGAACGTTTTTCAATATTTCTGTCGGTGAAAAAGGCGGTAGAAAAAAAGCTTCAGCTTCACTTCAGCCAGCATCAACAGCACATCAAACAAACATCTGGGGGTTTGCTGGCTGGACTGGAAACCGAGGACTCGGACGCATCTGAATTATAAAAGACAGTTTATTTAAATTATTTAATAAAAATAAATTATTAATAAAACACACATGTTATATTGATTTTAGTATTTTTGCATATATATCTCTCTGAGAGAGATTGCTCTCACTTCATATAACATAAAACGGGAAAGAAATATCCAACATTTGATCATATTAGTAGCATGGCCAAGCGTTTATTTGCCCTGGATTTTGAGGTGTTTGGAAAAGTGCAAGGTAACTATCGACACATATATACTATTTATTTTAATACATATATCTAATTTTTATAGGGGTTTTCTTTCGGAAATATACCGAAAAACAAGCAAATCACTTGGGTTTAAGAGGCTGGTGTATGAATACCTCCGAGGGAACAGTTAAAGGGCAATTAGAAGGACCACAAAATGAATTAAATGAAATGTTTGTAAAGAATAATCATTCACTCTTTTTATTATTAATTGTTTATCGTTTTTTTTTTTTTTTGTAGGAAACATTGGCTACAAAATAAGGGAAGTCCTAGTTCTCGCATCGATAAAGCAGAATTTTCCGAAATGAAACCCATAGAAGATTATAGTTTTCAAAGTTTTGGAATTAAACGTTAATCAAATTTGATTTAGTGTTATACATATTTATATATGCCCCATTTAAATCAGAAATAAAAAGAGGCTGTTTTATTATTAATTATTTAACAGATCAAAAACAATTTTAGTTTTTGTATAAATAATTAATGTTACCTCAATTTTCTATTGATACCATACTACATCTATACGTTTATATTGTTCGGACACCTATAGTAAAATTCCATGAAGGACTAATGTAGTATTATTTAGAGCAAAAAGACGCAAAAAATATTTTTTTATAAATAATCAATTTGTTACTGATTTTTGATACCTATATACTTCATTCAGAGATTTCATTTGTTCGTCGACTTATAGTGAAATTCGATATAGGACATTTTGTCCATTAACGTCCAGTTGCTAAAATTAAGTATTATAAGAAGTATAGGCGTAATTAGGAAATGCTTCAAAAATGCACAACAAATTCTTTTTTGTATAAATAACCAATTTTTTACTGATTTTTGTTTGGGGCCTATAGTGAAATTCGATGTATAACATTTTTTACATTAACACCTAAATTAAGTATAGTAGCAAATATTAAGTATAGTAGGAAATATGGACAAATTTTGAAAATAAGACAAAAATTCCTAATTTTTTAACGATATTTTATTTGATATGAAATCAGTATAAATAATTTGCATATTCGTGGACCTATTATGAAATTTAATTTAGAAAATTTTCTTCATTGACACTCAGTTTCTAAAGTTAATTATTTTAGGAAATATTGAGATAAATGGAAATTTTGGTCGATTTCAAAGAATAATTTCTTGTATAAATAATGAATTTGTTTGTGATATTTTAATTGATAAATACCATATCTACGTATTTCGTTTGTTCGGAGACCTATAGTGAAATTCGATGTAAAACATTTTCTTCATTAATACCATAGACAGACGACAGCCTTAATTTGCATTAAAAAGTTCTTAATTTGAATTAATATTTACCCCTGACAGATGAGAGTTTCTGCATTTACGAAACAGTTTTTTGCTTCAAAACAATTGTTTGTCTGTGTGTAGGATGACATTTTTTTTACATTTGCTCCGATATTTTTCGGGATTTCATCTTTAGGAAATTGATACATGACATAAAGGAGGAATAGCAACTATGATTTTAGCAAAACAGCTCCCAATTTACAAAATGGTTAAAATTTGCCTTCATTTCTTATTTTGATTTTCAGAAATACAAATAAATTTGACAAGAAACAATTAATTTTCGACAGCATTGCCATATTGAAATTGCCTAATTCAGTATAAATTCAGTTTGATTTTGTGCATTAACAACACCTAAAAATGAGGATAATGTACAAGTTAATTTGAATTAAGGATGTTAATGCAAATTAAGGCTGTCGTCTGTCTAGGCTATAACACTGAGTTCATAAAATGAAGTATAATAGGAAATATAGACATAATTGGGAAATGGGTCAAAACATTCAAACATTCTTATAAATACAATTCAATTTGGAAAATGTCATAATATTTCTTTTATAAATAACAAAATTTGTTGCTGACATTTTTATTGATATGTAATGTATCTACAGATTTTTCTTGTTCGGCAACCTATAGTGAAATTCCATGTAGAACATTTTCTCCTTTAATAATTTGTTCCTAAAATGAAGTATTTTAGGAAATATTGACATATTTTAAAAATGTGATGAAAAACGTCATACTATTTATATTTTGTATAAATTATCAATTTGTTTGGGATTTTTTACTGGTATATACTATATCTACAGATTTAAATTTGTCGGAGGCCTATAGTGCAATTCGATGTAGAACATTTTCTCCTTTAACATTTAGTCCCAAAAATGAAGTATTGTAGGAAGTATTTGCATATTTTGAAAATGTGATGAAATATGTCATATAATTTTTAAACTGTATAAATTCTCAATTTATTTTCGAATTTTTTATGGGCATATACTATATCTAAAGATTTAAGTTTTACAATAATTTTCGCGTTTTTCCATCACAATGCAATTGACCACACTCTCTTCGACTGGCATTTGACAGCTAACCGCAGACATCGAAGTGAATTTGCGATTTTTTTCTGTCTGTCGACCTACGGAACCCTAATGTCGATTGTTTTTGGGACTTGAATTGTTATTTGCAAGGATTTAAACAAAGTTCTTAACAAAAAACCCAATAAAACGTGAAATATTTAACAAAAGAAAAAAATAAACTCCTCGGACACTTGTTGACGAGTGTCAGTTGTCATAGTCTCTCACTCTCGGACAAACAAAAAGAAAAGAAAAAGCTCTAAAGACAGAAATCAAAGCCAGAAGTGTTTTATGCAGCAGCAGCAAGTCTTTGGCAAGCAGAAGTGATTGCAGTTGGTTTTGGAAGAAGTCGGACGACATGTCGAAACCTGGTCAAAATATTGTAAGTTTTGGGACCGGTATTATATTGGCGACCCTCCGGCAAAGAGCCACGGCATTTGCCACATCTGATTATTTAATAATAGTATTTAAAATTATTTAATATTTTGTTTTTTGATTCGTAAGTGTTTGTGTGAGTGAGTGTGTGTGTGCTCTTAATGTGTGTCACCCACCCGGCATCCTAAATGCAATGTTTGCTGTTTTTGTATTTATCCGGACCGGTAGTCAGCCACCAAGGCATCAAAAGTGTAAGACCACGTCAAATGTTTTAAATGGTCTTGTTGTTGTTGTATTTGGGATTAATCGACCCCAGTGGATAAGAGGTAATGCTTGGAAAGTTTTAGAAGTTTTGAGGCCTTTCCCAACTACCCAAAACACCGAAATTCTGGAGGTAATATTATATGAGGGCTTCCCAAAAAAGTGGACCAATATTGATTATTTTTATAGGAAGGATAGTAAATCCGGAACAAATGCACTTTACGGACACCTTTCAGATCATTTTGAAATTTTTATCATAGGTAGCCCTTCTGATGCTAATTACAGCAACATACATTTTTTCGGGGGGAAATCAGGCTTAAATGCACTTTACGGACACCTCTCAGATCATTTTGAAATTTTTACCATAGGTAGCCCTTCTGATGCTGATTACAGCAACATAAATTTTTTCGGGGGGAAATCAGTACTTCCCGAGATATGGGGTTCCAAAGTTCAAAAAATACCCCCACTTTTTATTAAATATATTTAAGTATACCACTCCGAAACGTTTAATTTTTATACAGCACATAGTCCTTTTGGAGCTGATTACAACCACATAATTTTTTTTGGGCGGAACTTCGTACTTCCGGAAATATGGGGTTCCAAATTTTTAAAAATAAGCTTATATAGTTATTTGTATGATTTAAGAATTTTTTACTTTAGGGACACTCGGATTGTTCTGGATCAGGTATGTATAATTTACCTGATTACATAAATATGTTACTATATGGGAGGAAGTCCATACTTCTTGAGAAATGGGGTTTGGAAAAAATAGGCTGGGGCCGGGGATTTAGTAATGAAGCTTATTAAATATGCTTTTAATTTTATTCAATCACGTATAATTTTTAAAAAAGAAATTGAAATTAAAAGAGAATTCTGCTCGCGTAGCCCAATTTTCCACCTGTCCATAGGAGAAAGTCTTAAATCCCCGGCCGAAGGCCGGCTATTTAAAAAAAAATTGAAATTAAAAGAGAATTCTGCTCGCGTAGCCCAATTTTCCACCTGTCCATAGGAGAAAGACTCAAATCCCCGGCCGAAGGCCGGCTATTTAGAAAAAAAGTTGAAATTAAAAGAGAATTCTGCTCGCGTAGCCCAATTTTCCACCTGTCCATAGGAGAAAGTCTCAAATCCCCGGCCGAAGGCCCGCTATTTAGAAAAAAAGTTGAAATTAAAAGAGAATTCTGCTCGCGTAGCCCAATTTTCCACCTGTCCATAGGAGAAAGTCTTAAATCCCCGGCCGAAGGCCGGCTATTTAGAAAAAAAGTTGAAATTAAAAGAGAATTCTGCTCGCGTAGCCCAATTTTCCACCTGTCCATAGGAGAAAGTCTTAAATCCCCGGCCGAAGGCCGGCTATTTAGAAAAAAATTGAAATTAAAAGAGAATTCTGCTCGCGTAGCCCAATTTTCCACCTGTCCATAGAAGAAAGTCTTAAATCCCCGGCCGAAGGCCGGCTATTTAGAAAAAAATTGAAATTAAAAGAGAATTTTGTTCTAATAACTCAATTTTTACTATTTTTTACTGATCTGTTAATTATAAGTAACTTTTTGTCTAGTGTAAACATGAATGTACTTTACATTGGAAAGAACGTTTATACGCGTTGCCAAATGTTTATTTGATCAGTAGTCAGATGTTATCGTTATTTCTTTCTACTTGATTAAACATTTGAATGGAATGTGTGTTGGAAAACATCCGTTATTTTAATTGTGGTATACATTTTTATTTTAAATAAATTTTGATTAAAATGGTTGTGAAATTATCTTGCATAGTAAAATTATTCGATGGCTGTGAAAATGGGCCCATATCCGCCACAATAGTGGATAAATTGCAGGAGTGGGGATTGATCCCGAAAGAGGGACAGTACAAATGTGAAAAGGGTCATCCATTAAAATTGATCCCTTTCGATAACTGTGATGGCTGGGCGTGGAGGTAAGTAATTAACAACATAGTAGACTAATTTAATAATATTTATAATTTAGATGCTGTAAAAAGGTCCGAGGCCGTAAAAATAAAAAATGTAATTTCAAGTGTTCATTGAGGAAAGGTACTTTTTTTGACAAGTCCCACTTGCCAATCTACAAAATTATTGTCTTTGTATTTATGTGGACGAAAAGAACTGGGACACTTGACGATATCATGGAAGAGATATCCATTAGTAACCATACTGCAGTGGATTGGAATAGTTATTGCAGGGAAGTTATCATCTTTAGTCAATTCCAAACCCAAATTCAGATTGGTGGACCAGGTGTGGAAATAGAAATAGATGAGTCTAAAATAGGCAAAAGAAAGTACCACCGAGGTCATGCAGTTGAGGGGCAGTGGGTTTTTGGAGGCATTGAGCGATCAAGCAATAAGTGCTTTATAGTGCCGGTGGAAGATCGTTCTAAAGAAACCTTACTGCCCCTTATTAAAAAATATATCAAGCCAGGCTCAGTAATAATTTCGGATTGCTGGAAGGTAAATTTTATATTATCTATATATTTTTATATACATTAATATTATTTTGTTTATTTTCAGGCGTATGATACATTGGATGAGGAGGGTTATAAACATTATAGAGTTAACCATTCCGAAAACTTTGTAGATCCACAGTCCAATCAACACACAAATACTATCGAAGGGCTCTGGCGCCATCTAAAAAGATCTCTTCCTGCATATAATCGCCGTAAAGCTTTTTTTAACGGTTATGTGCAGAAGTTTATCTTTTTACGGTGGTGCCGAGCTAATGAGAAGAATCCATTTCTGGAGTTTCTCAAGTTCGCGGGTCAGCTGTATGATCCATCCAATCCTGCAGCTGACTCCGAACTTGAGAGAATTCGAGGCGATTCTGCAGATCCTGTTGCGTTGGAAGTCATAGGATTATCAAGTTCAGAACGTGACGAGGAGGATGATTAAGCGTAGTATTTTTTAAAACTTGTTTTTATTTGTTAATTGTATTTAATATATTTTTAATTGTTTTTATTTGTTAATTGTATTTAATATCTTTTTAATTTTGTTATTTATTAATTCTTTTTTTAAATATTTGTTACTATTTTAATTTGTCTACTTCTTAATTTATTTCTTAGTTTTTTAATTTTTTCCGCTTTTAATTTGTTATTTTGTTATAAAATTACATTTTTTAAATTGTTTTCGATTATTTTAATGGCTTTTTAGTGTATAGAAGTGAAAATATCAGTCTACATGTTATACATTCACAGTGTTTTAGGATAATAAGTAAGGGTATAAAATGTAGGTTTTTATTACATTTTGATACCCCATATTTCCGGAGGTACGAAGTTCCGCCCAAAAAAAAAAATTATGTTGTTGTAATCAGCTCCAAAAGGACTATGTGCTGTAAAAAAATTAAACGTTTCGGAGTGGTATTCTTAAATGTATTTAATAAAAAGTGGGGGTATTTTTTGAACTTTGGAACCCCATATCTCGGGAAGTACTGATTTCCCCCCGAAAAAATTTATGTTGCTGTAATCAGCATCAGAAGGGCTACCTATGGTAAAAATTTCAAAATGATCTGAGAGGTGTCCGTAAAGTGCATTTGTTCCGGAAATCAGTATGGGATTCGACAGTTTCTCCCATGAACAGATGGTAACTACGACTAGCGATCGGATCTTCGTAGGTTCATATTTCCGGAAATACCAATTTCCCATTCTCGGGGTCAAAAAAATGTTTGATTTAATTCGAATCTACACTAATTCAAGAATGTCCCTACAAAATTTCAAGTGAAAATCTCAAGAACTCTTGAAGTCAAGAATCCTAGTTCATACGAGAGCCAGACATGTACTCTTTCTAACACCATTGGAACGGTGTTAGCCTTAAACGGCTGAAATGAAGCTCTCGCTAAATATAATAGTTAAGGGAGAGCAAATTCCGACCAACTCCCCAAGATGTTGAGTGTGTAACGTTCGTCCGCTCATTTCAGTGATATTATCAATAAGCTGAGAAATAGGAGCAATGACCTTAATTCGTTGACCGGCAGCACAAGTTGACCTCCTATAAATGAAAAGTTTGGTGTATAACTATGCGGCGCCAGTGTGGTTTGCGAATGTATGTGATACGCAGTGGAAAAAAGTCAGACCTGTCAGAATGCCGCCCCTGAGAACTACAACAGGGTGTCTCCTCATGGCACCAGTGGACCATATTCATAAGATCATAACCGTCCATTGGCACAGTCAAATATGGCACAGTATTGCAGTACCTGATTGAGTGTTATAATCGAGAGTACACCTGTCATATCCTTATGGAGTTATTGGCGGATTTCACTTCGTGATCTAGAGAAAGAGGCACAAAGTTACAAAGGTGTACCACTAGATTTACAGGCTTTTAAGACAGGTCTGAATATCTTCCATAAATGTGAAATCGCAACAGCAGAAGAGCGTCAGCTACCACGATAAACCAGAATGGTTTTGACACAACAGAGATCTGGTGGTGTAGCCGCCTAAATTCGTATTGGCCGCGAATTGATGACACGGTGACCATATATATGCTCGGCATATGGTTATGGTCTTCACATGACACGTACATTTTTTCAGTTGCCCAGCCAAACCCACTCACCTAACCCCAACTTCAGCCGGTACAGGTTGCATCCTTTTTGAATTTGAAGTTAGAAGCAAAACCAGATGAGCAGGAAAATTCAACAATAACATCTGGAAATTTGCTATGAATGCAAGCTATACAGATTGCAATGTTCCTGAATTTGGACACATAGTAGTCAGAACCGGACAATACAAAATAAATTATCGTTCTTACATTTGAGTTGCTATGCAGAAAATAAAATAAGATATGGCCATGTTTTAGCATGGCTTTTGTCCCGCAAAAAACGTATTTTAGCACCGAAGTGGTTGTCAGTTTCCATTTCGGATTTTTCAAGGAAGAAAAACATTTTAATGTAGGTCCTTGCATTGGCACAGTCTTTTTGGGAATATTATTCGAATTTTCCCACCGTAGTTATTGGAATTTGACACACGGATTCCTGGTAATTAAAAAACAACTTCTTCCCAGATAATGTTTTATATTTTTAAAAATCCACCACACAAAGACCTATCGTAAATTTCGGTATATTGAAGATTCTAGCCAAGTTTTTCAACCTGATAATTTACAATGTCATAGACCCCACATTGATTTTGAATTCACCCCACAAATTACAAGGGAATTGTTCGACCCCGCTGTTTTTATACCCTTCACCATAGTATGGAGGGTATATTAATTTTGTCATACCGTGTGTATTTCATCGAAATATTCATTTCCGACCCTGTAAAGTATATATTCTTGATCAGGGTAAAATTCTAAGACGATCTAGTCATGTCCGTCCGTCTGTTGTAATCACGCTATCTTCTTAAGGAATTGAGATAGGGTGCTGAAATTTTGCATAGGTTTGACTTTTGTCTGCAGGCAGGTCAAGTTCGAAGATGGGATATATCGGTCCACGTTTAGGCATAGCTCCCATATAACAGTACCCCCAATTTTCGGGGTTCATGAGCGCATTTTTCAACCGAATATGCTGAAATTTGGTACATTGCGTTTTTATTGGGTACTGAATATCTCCACAAAATATTATAAATATAGGTCCACTTTTTCTTGTAGCCCCCATATAACAGTACCTCCTAATTTTCAGTTTTTTTTGGGGTCTTGATCGTATTTTTTCACCGAATTGGCTGTAATTTAGTATTTTGAGTTATTAATAGGTAGCAAATATCTCCACAAAAAAATTATAAATATGGGTCTATTTTTTCGGATAGCCCCCATATAAGGGTACCCCCAATTTTCGGTATTTTGGGGTTCTTGAGAGCATTTTTCAACCGAATTCGCTGCAATTTGGTATTTTATTTCAAGTATCTGTCAGTATATCTGTGGTGGATGGTATCCAAAGTTCGACCAGGCCGAACGTAACGCCTTTTCCCTTGTTACTTTTTTCCAAACTAATGTAGAAATTAGCTAAATTTTCCTAGAAAGTTATGACAGACACCTACACCACGCCAATAGTGTAGGTGACTAAATTCCCCCCACCAAATAATGTAATTTATTATTGTTGTTGCCGCTACTTCTAAACGACAGTCATTTTCATTCTTATTAGTCTTCTATTTCTTTTAGAATTTTCTATTTTCTCCCTCTCTTTTCGAATTTTCTTACAAAAAAATTTATCCATCCAACATCATCTTTTACACTCAACAATCGTATAGACTATTCAAATGAAATTGTGATGTTGACGAAGCGCCAAAAACAAATTGTCAGAAAATGCGCAATCATTTATTTATTTTTTCCTCAATTCCCGTTCAGTTCGTTGCGAATATTGATGGTGAACGGAAGGATATTTTTTACCATAATATAAGGCCCTTTAAGGCCTTATTAGCAGCCCCTTTAACAGCAGCTGCATATTATTTCACGAACAACAAAAATATAGTTTAAACAAAGCTTAGACCGCCCAAGACACCGTCCCCAAATTAAGCGATTCATAATAGAAAATAGTAAAGTTTAAATTTTGAATACATCTAAAGGAAGGAAGAAGAAGACCCTCTCTGCATCATGGCTGCAATGGAATTGGAGGCATTATTCTATAGAAAACGTAATATCGTTTATGCCTTTGTACGTCATCGTTTCTTTTTGATGTGCAAACAATCGGTAAGCACTCAGCTGTGTGGATTTTGTTTTTGTCTGGTGGGTGTCTTTTTAGGAGTGTGTGTGAGTGTGCGTGAATGAATGTGTCGTTTTTTGTTTAAAACAAAAGGAAATTCAAATTTCCCATCAGCAGACATTGAGGTGATGCACACCGATTGCATTTTTCGGTGGTGGTAATTCCGTGTTCTCTTTATTTTTTTTGTTTCAATTTTCTTGTACAGTGGAATATTTTGTGGTAAAAAAACGTTGCACTAGACGAAAAATTTTTTAAACACATTTTTTTAAACCAGTGAGCGGAGCAGTATAGTCGGACGGGGCCGACCATACGATACCCTACACAACTTCCACGGAACTCTAACTTTTTTTTGGATTTTTATTCCGAACCTGATCGTGATAGTTGCACCCTCTAGCCCGATTAGAGGTCAATAGCACCTCTTCCTTACACTGACATATATTCCGAGTATTACTAATATTCAGTACAGTCCTTCTAATTACTTGTCCATATTCACTTCAACGTGGGTTGTGTTGTGATGTTCAGATTTCAATTGCGGCCTATAGACCGTCTCGAAAAAAGCACAAAAAAATTTCGGTCCACTTCATCCCAAAATTTTTATCTGATCATCACCGAAAACTATAGTCGTTGTCCTTGGCGATAACTGGAACCTCATGGAACATTTCAAAGCGATCAGCGCAATATTTCCGCCCACTAGTGTGATAATGGGTTACTTAATACTATATTAATACGTAAGCACCTGTAAATATTTAAGTGTAACTCCCATATCCGAGTACATACGACAATATAAATGGTATCAATTTAAAGGTCAACCACTCCTCTTGGATATAATATGAACTCCTCGGGTCCATGTCCTTCAGGAGTAAATATATACGCTATAAAATACAAATTTTGTAATTTTTCACACAAAAGTCAGGGTCCAATTGACCCGTCAAATATTGTCCGATCTTTATCAAAACTGGCATGCTTTGTCATTAGCCCGATTCCCTGCTCCATGTAAAAATTCGCGATGTTTGGGTCATAATTGCAGCCACTGAAGCGACCAGAAAAACCGACAAAAATAAAGTTTTTGGTCCATTTCACCCCTAAAAATTTAACCGATCTTTACAAAAAAAAAAAAAAAAAAAACCAATAGGGGTCTTCATTGGCCAGAACCCATCCTACATGCAAAATTTCGTGAAGATTGGTCCATGACTATCGTGTTTACAAATTATAATGGACAGACGGACGGACGGACACACACATGTCTTTTGGGGCTGCACAAAGCTATAATAACCTGACAACATAGTTGTGTAGGGTATAAAAATACTTTCAGGTATTAATTTGGCGTGGAATTTTTTAAAGCCTGAATTTTTTAAAAAATATTTTTTTTCAAGTAGCCCAAAGCGAAGATATTTAAAAAAATATGTTTTCATATGGGGCCATTTGACAAAAAAATATCTTTCAATTATTTTTTTTTATAGCCAGAAGTCATGGATTTTTAGAAACTATTTATATACCCCTCACCACACTGTGATACAGGGTATTATGTCTTTGTGCATATGCTGGTAACAGCCAAAAGGAAACGAGATAGACGCATGGTTCCTTTTGTGAATATGCATAGAATCACTTTTTAAGTCGATCTGTCTGTCCATGTTAAATTGTAAACAAAGTACAGGTCGCATTTATAATCCGAATTGGATGAAATTTGGCACAGGTCACTTATTCGACCCTAGGACGAACCCTATTGAAATTGGGAAAAGCCGGTTCAGATTTAGATATAGCTCCCATATATATTTTCGTCCGATTTTATGTAAATGGTGCACCAAAGTCCCTATATATCCTTCGATTTGCACGAAATTTGGCATAGTGTACTGAATTAAGTCTAGAACGATGTGTGATAAATTTCGTGAAAATCGGTTCAGATTTAGTTAGAGCTCCCATATATAGTTTCGTCCGATTTCATGTAAATGGTGCACCAAAGTCCCTAAATATTCTTGGATTTGCACGAAATTTGTCATAGCGCACTGAATTGTGTTTAGCATGATTCAGATTTCTATGTGGCTCTCACATATTTATATATATTCGTCCGATCAAATTGAGACTTGAATGACGTTATTGCGTTTTGTTGAAATGGGTGCAGATGCACCCATAGCTTCCATATGTATTTCGAACGGGTGTCTGATTGAAAATAAATTTTTAACAATGCGGCGTACCGAATAGCGTGTATAAATTTTGATATAAAACGTTTTTATAAATTTGAACATTGACTTGCAAATGTAAAGATACATATGCGCAATATACCCAAAGTGGTGAAGGGTATCATATAGTCCGCCCAGTCCGACTTTACTACTTTCCCTACTAGTTTTTTTCAAGTAGCCACCATTTTTAAATTTTTAATGAATATTTCTTCCCGTAACCACCAGCTGTGGATTTTTAGAAATTATTTTTTCAGGTAGCCACCAGTTGTGCATTTAAAAAAACAAAAATTTTTTCAAGTAGTCAAAAGGCGTGAAGTTTATAAAAAATATTTTCTTATATTTTTTTCAGTTAGCTTTAAGGCGAAGATATTATTTTTTCATGTAGAGACTATTTTGAAAAATATTTGCTTCTAAGTGAGCAACAAGGCAGTTGCGGTTTCTTAGGGGGCAAAAATTTATTTGTAGAAATATTTCAATATAAGTCCATTATTTGACCTAGTCCACATATACAGGTCCCACTCCATTTTTGGTGTATTGATGGCCTAGGCACATTTTCCCACAGAAGTGGGTGGAATTTAGCATTTTTCGGGTTCTTAGGGGCATAAAAAACTTCTACACTGAAAATACAGATAACGTATTTCTGTCATTTGTATGAAGTAGAAAAAATGGCATATCATTCGCTCAGTGTAGTCATGAACTTGAATAAAACAATAGTGAAACAAAACAAAAAAGAAATCTAATTAAATGGTCCAAATTTTGGCAACGTTGACGAATTTTTTTTTAATTTGTTTTGTGGGATAAAAATAAATAAAAGATCTCTTCCCACGCTTGTAAACGAAATTTTTATTCGCATGTAAACAAAAATAAAAAAATTGTCATCATTAATCGTGTGTTTTTTCTTTCTCTCTCTTTTACTTTTTATCCCTTTTCCGTTCCTCCTCCTTCTCCCCCTTACATTACAGTTGGTCCGTGTGCAATCTCCGGAAGGCATTAAACGTATTGAAATCTCACCGAAGGCAAATCTAAAGGATCTATTCGAGTCGGTGCAGAAAGTCTTAAAAGTCGATGGATTTGGTCTGTTCAAGGAAAGGAATCTAACCAAGGAGGTGAATATAATAAGGGACATATGAAAATATATGATATTTAATAAATTGTTGAAATCTCCTTGGACAGATCTATTCACATACGTCACAAGAGGTGGGCAGTGTACTGAAACATGGCGATATGATATATTTGAAACAAATGGCTGGTACCTCATCAAGGGTAATTATTTTCACTCTTTCCATGACAATTTAATTGATTTTATTATTTATCTTTTGCAGCGTACCAGTACCACAGCAATTGATAATTTTACCAGTGTTAAGGCCATTGCAAATTCTGCAGCAAATAGTAGTGATTTTAAACCCTCTGCCGCTATACAAGAGGATGAGGTTGATATTCTGCTGGCCAAGGAGGATGGTCTAATAAAACGTGAAAGGGATAGCAAATTGTAAGTTTGGCACAACTTTTTTTTGTGCTTTCTTTATACCATCCACCATAGTATGGAGGGTACACAAATTTTATCATTCCATTTGCAACACCTCGCAATAATCAATTTCGGCACTATATGGCGTACACCATGATCTGTTTAAAATTCCGAACAGAATACCCTTTTCAGCATAATACTATTTTAGAATTTTATTGATTTTTGAATTTCTTTTTACAGATGCCGACATGCCGCCAATGGCTGTTGTGTTCATTGCTCACCGCTCGAGCCGTACAATGAAAATTATCTCAAGGAACAGAAAATCAAACATTTATCCTTCAATTCGTATATACGCAAACAAACATCGGGCATTGATCGTGGCAAATATATGGTCTTCGAAGATATTAATTGTCGCATTAAACCCGGCTGCCGTGAGCATCCACCATGGCCCAAGGGCATTTGTTCGAAATGTCAACCATCGGCCATTACATTAAATCGTCAAATTTATCGTCATGTCGATAATGTGATGTTCGAAAATACCACCATTGTAGAGAGGTTTCTAAATTATTGGCGTACAACTGGACACCAAAGAATGGGTTTCCTTTACGGTACCTATGAAGTTAACACGGATGTACCGTTGGGCATACGCGCCAAGGTGGCGGCAATTTATGAACCACCCCAGGAATCAAGTCGGGATTCAATTAAATTGCTAACCGATGAAAATGCCGATGATGTTGAAGAGGTGGCCAAGGCATTGGGTTTGAAAAAGGTAAAGATTCGATAAATTTTTCAAATAAATTATAATTTTTTTTGCAATTTTTTCTCCTAAGGTTGGTTGGATTTTCACCGATCTCATTACCGATGACCCGGCTGCAGGTACTGTGAAACAAATACGTGGCATACAAACCCATTTCCTTACAGCTCAGGAATGCATAATGGCTGGTGAATTACAAAATCGTCATCCAAATCCATGCAAATACGCTTCGAATGGTGTATTTGGTTCGAAATTTGTTACAGTTTGTGTAACCGGTAAGTAGGGGTCTTGTTTTTTTTAACTCACTTTTATATTTAATTTTTGTTTCCACTTTTCCGTTTCCCTCTTAGGCGACAGCACTAAACAAGTCCACATGGAGGGCTATGCTGTATCGGCTCAATGTATGGCCTTGGTGCGTGATAATTGCCTATTACCCACCAAAGATGCCCCTGAACTAGGCTATGTACGAGAATCGACTGATAAACAATATGTTCCAGATGTTTACTACAAGGTAAGTACAGGGGAGGCATTAAATTTGGAGGTGGTCGATTAATATTTAGGAGGTTTTAAAAACCCAAAAAAGTTGTGTGTATTTAAAAACTAATTTTCAAGGTGAAAATGAGGTGTGGATTTTTAAAATGTTTTTTTTAAGGCCCATTGAAAACGGGGAATTAAAAAAATACATATTTTTCAAGACCCAGCAAACGCAAGGATTATAAAAAAAGGTATTAAAAATAGTTTTTTTCTAAACCTAGCAGGGCGTGGATTTTTAAACATATTTTTAAAGGCCTGCATGGGCGTGATTTTTTTTTTAAATATTTTTACGAGACCCAAGGTCTATCAGTCGTCTGGATTTATTTGAAAAACATTTGTGTGGTATTGCATTTTGGCGTGAATTAAAAAAGAAATGAAGACCCATCAGTGGTCTGGATATTAAAAATATATATCCTTAATGACCTATTAGTGGGATAGTCTTCATTGAAGATGTTACAAGGCCCATCAGCAACGTGAATTTAATAAAACAATTTTGCAGATCTTTAAGTGTTGTAGATTACTTTTTTTTTAAATCCATCAGAAAGCAATTAAAACCTTTTGTATTAAATTTTTATTTTGTAACATTCATTGTTCCATTTATTGTTAGACACCGACATATACATACACAGATTTATATATAACAAAGATATTTATATTTGACTTAATTTTGATAATTCTTCATATTGTTTCTAAAATTCGCCACACTTTTTCGTTTTTTACTTTTGTTGTAGTTTCTCTTATATGTTGTTGCTGTTTTTAAAGAAAACAAACATTTCAGTAAAATTAACATCGATTTCTTAAAATTTAAAAAATAGTTTTGTTTTAGCGGCTCAAAATCGCACCACTTCTATAGTTGTGTTAACGTAATATTTCGTAAACTAATATTTTTATTAATTTTTTTTTATAGACAGATATCGAACTTTTATTTTTTTCTTCATTAATTTTTATTTCTTCTTAGATACAAAGATCAGATAAATTCATAGTTATTTTGAAATATGTTATCATTAGCTAGCATTCAGGAGGAGGATAAAAACATATTTTTAATGATCGAACAGAGACATGGATTAAACAAATTAGATGTGACGGACCCAGCATAGACGTGGATTTTCTTCAAAAGTCCCAGCATAAGCGTGGATTTTTTTTTTTTTAAATATTTCCTGAAGTCCCAGAGTAGGCAAACATTAAAAAAAATGTTGATGACTTAACATAGCGTACATTTTTTAAAAATATTTATGAAGACCCTGCATGGGCGTGGATTTAAAAAAAAATTGTAGACTCAGATTCAGACCTGGATTTTTTATAAATAGTTTTTTAAGACCCAGAAAAGGCGTGAATTTTTTACATCAGTTTTTAAAAACGATTTCTTAACGTTCATTAGTTGCGTAAATTTTTTAAAAAATCTTTCTCAAGGCTCATAAGTGACGATTTGTAAAAAAATATTTTTCAAACCCCATCAGTGCCGCATATTTATACCCTGTACATCGATGTTGTCAGGGTATTATATCTTTGTGCAGCCCCAAAAGTTTGTAACGCCGCGAAATTTTGGTCCTAGACCCACCTTTAAATATACCGATATATACCGTCATATCTCGTCTAGCTGAGTCGATCTAGACATGTGTGTCCGTCCGTCCGTCCATTGTAATTTGTAAACACGATACAGGCCACAGTTATGGACCAATCTTCACGAAATTTTGCATGTAGGATGGGTTCTGACCAATGAAGACCCCTTTATTGTTTTTGGTAAAGATCGGTTAATATTTAGAGGATGAAATGGACCAAAAACTTTATTTTTGTCTAATTTTCCGGTAGATCCAGAGGTCGCAATTATGGCCCGAATATGGGGAATAAGAATGACCGTTTTCATAAATATCCCTCAATATTTAGCGGGTCAAATGGACCATGAATTTTGTGTGAAAAATTACAAAATTTGTATTCTATGACGTATATGTTTGCACCTGAAAGACATATACCCGAGAAGTTTATAGTATATCCAAGAGGAGTGGTTGGCCTTTAAATTGATACCAATTATATGGTCGTATGTACTCAGTTGTGGAGGTTACACTTACATTTTTACAGGTGCTTACGTACTGAGATATTATTTAGTAACCCATTACCACACTAGAAGGCGGATATATAGCGCGGATCGGTTTGAAATTTCCATGAGATTCCAGTTGTGGTCAAGGACAACGCCTATAATTTTCGGTAATGATCAGATAATAATTTTGGGATGAAGTGGACCGGAAATATAATTGTTTGTGTTTTTTCGAGTCGATCTATAGGACACAATTAAAAGCCGAAGATCAGAACACAACTCACGGTGAAGGTAATCTGGACAAGTAATTAGAAGGGCTGTACTGAATATTAATAATATTCGGAATATATGTCAGTGTAAGGAAGAGGTGCTGTTGATCTCAAATCGGGCAAGAGGGTGCAAATATCACGAAATATTGCCCAGGATCGGAATAAACATTAGCAGAAAGTTAGAGCTCCGTGGTGGTTGTGTAGGGTATCGTATGGTCGGCCCCGTCCGACTATACAGCTCCGCTCACTGATTTTAAATAATATTTATTCCCTTCACCACACTGTGGTACAGGGTATTATGTATTTGTGCATATGTTTGTAACAGACAAAAGGAAACGTCATAGACCCCAGGTTCCTTTTCATGAAAAGCGATAGAATCACTTTCTGAGTCGATTTATGCATGTCCGTCCGTTCGTCTGTTGGTGTTAAATTGTAAACAAAGTACAGGTCGCATTTATAATCCGGTTTGCATGAAATTTGGTACAGGTCATTGGTTTGGCCCAAGGACGAACGCTATTAAAATTAGGGAAAATCGGTTCAAATTTAGATATAGCTTCCATATATATTTTCTTCGATTATATGTAAAGTGTGCACTAAAGACCAAATGTTTGTACGATTGACATATAATTTTGTTGAAATCGGTTCAGATTAAGATATAGCTCCCATTTGTATGTTCGTTGGAGTTTAGGTAAATGTTGCACCGGTTGACACGAACGTATCAAATTGAGACTAGAATGACGTTATAGCCTTTTTTAAATTGGTGCAGATACAGACACAGTCTTCATATATATTACAAACGGGTATCTGATTGAGATTCAATTTATGCCAATAAAATCGATTTTCAAAATGTGTCCCATTTTACGCAAAGGACTCTAAACTAGCCCGAATGAAATGAAATTTACCATAGGTTCCAGAAACATCACATATTCAAGATTATTCAATTTCATGTCAATGTTCTTTCGAATAGGCGGAGTCTGTTAGGAGACATATGTAGAATATACCCAAACAGTGAAGGGTATCATATAGTCGGCCCAGTCCGATTTTACTACTTTCCTTACTGGTTTTAAGATCCATTAGTGAAGTATTTTTTTGTGCCGCAGATTTATTTATTAGTGGCGGAAATTAAAAACAAATATTTGTCAAGGGCCAAAATCGCAATACATTGTTTAAAAAAAAAAATTTTTTTTCAGGATTCATGCTTATGTATCGACTTAAAATTTTTTTAAAAGATAATTTTTAAGGTTTTTTTCGGTTTTTAGGTATTCTCTAGCCCTCCTGCCTGCTATTATTTTATTCCTCTTATTTATTTATATTTTTTTTTCAATTTAAATTCTTACTAACTACCAAATTTTTACACACATACATACACATTGTGTGTATGTATTTGTTTTTTATTTATTTAATGACATATATAATTTATTATAGTTAGTATTGGTTGGTGGCTTTTGTTCACTTATATAAATACTCATTGTTTTTATTTAGTTTTCATCTTATTATTTTTATTATATATATGTTTAGTAGTTTTTGTTTCGATTTTTCTTTTTTGTTAGTCCGTTGTAAGTATAACACTATAGGTGGTTTACTTGATTTGTGTACTTTTTTTCATTTAAATTTTCTTGCTTTTTCTCAATACGTTGAGCAGTTTTGTCATCTATTTTTTTGCATTTACAATGATTTCAAGTGTTTTAATTTTAAATTATTGGCGATTTTCTTTTCTCAATTTGAATTTATGATGGCAGTTTATTCGATACAACTTTTGTTTTAGTTTTCTATTCTTTTTTTTTTTTTTTTTTTTTTGAAACGATTATGAAATAAATACTTTTTCGATAGTATTCAAATAGATTTTTAAGAAAAGTTTTTTTTTGGTTTAGAGTTTTCGAAGAACATTTGTATTTGTATTTTTTAAAAGCCACATTAATTACATTGACCATTAATATAAGTTTTTCTTTTGTTTTGTTGTTGTTGTTTTCGAATTCAAAAATTGTTAGTTGTCTAAATAGGGCAGTTTTTTGTTTTGTTTTTTTTTTATATAATTTAATTTATTTTTTCTTTGAATACTTTGGTTATTTTTTTAGTTTGAACATTAATTTTTCCAATAATGTGGGGATATTTTATTTCGATTAAATATATTTTTTATTTTTAATACTAATAATTTATTACAATATTTTCTTTTTTTAACTAATAATTATTTTTCAAAAATAAATTTTAATCCATATACTTATACTCATTCATTCGAATTATAATCCAAGAGACAGCTTGCAATATTTGGCAAATACACCTAGGCTATTTTTATAATACCCAACAGTGGAGTGAATTTATATTTTTTTTTATTTCTTTTGTTTGTAGAAAAATTCCAAATAAATTTAATTAAAAAAAATTATTTTGAACCTAAAAAAATCTGATATATTTTGTTTTGAATAAATAAATCCCAACACATTTAATTTTTATTGGGAATTCCAATTAAATTTGTCCTAACAGATCGCATTAAAACATTTTCAATAAAATCCAGGGTGCGCAAAAATTCGCTCACGAATGATTCAAAATACATTCTTTTCGTTTTGTGCTCATTTTAAGAATGAATTTATGGCAGTGGTGGGCATAACAAAATTGAGCATAAATGTGGGTGAGCGTAACTGAGAAATCATCATTAAAAACGACTGACCAAAAGAGAAAAAAAAAAACAGAATTCGTGTTTAACCATCGACACTCAGTTACGGTACCGTGTATGGCCGAACATGCCTGATTTATGGCGATAAATTCTTTACCAAACGAACATTCGCCAAGGAATGTTCGCACACAACAACGTTCGTTCCTTTCGTTTGGTGGTTGAAATTCTTTTTGACATTCTCTCACGAATGAAAACAAATATTCCCGAATTCTCGAACAAACGTTCGTGAAAGAGAACAGCCGTCGATCAGTCTCGTTTCAGCTGTTGATGATCGCTTGTTTTCATGATTTTCATCGTAGCAATGTATTATTGCAGACGAAGTGTTACGAGAGAGCAAGATTTACTCTCATACACTTTGTGTCTGTGTGACCAAACCAGTGGTGGACATAACAAAATTGAGAACTGATAAAAAATTCTAAATTTTTCGGAGAAGAAAATTTTGAAATTTGATATGGATTTGAGTAAAGCAAATGTAATGTCCAAAATTAATAAATGGAAGTAGCTATTTTGTCAAAAACCTAATGGTTTTGGGTGGGTTTCCGACGTTTCTGACGTATGTATTATACGTCGGAAATGTATGTCATTTACGTCACTATTTCTGACGGACCATCTCTGGCCAGGACCAAACAAATGCATATGTATTTGTTGCCGACCGCTGTTCCACACTACAGGGTGTGCAAAAAGAAAATTGTCGGAGAATAAATGAAATGGCTTATTAAAAGAGAATGCAGAGAACGAGTTCATTGATACATGTAAGCAAGAGCACCAGTTCCCATGCTTCCCCAGCATTATTCCACACACATTCTTTCATTGTTTGTGTGTGTGTTTTTATGATATTTTTGTTTGTTGTTGTTGTTTTTAACAGTACTCGCGAGTGCTTGTGCATTCATTGTAACTTTATCATTCGTGATAAATTGAAAACATTCGAATTCTCGCCCGTGAGCATTCGTGAGAAAGAGTGTATTTTAATCATTCTTCGCACCCTGATTAAAAATTAATATTTTATGTTAAAAATCGAAAAAAAAACCCTAATGCATACATAATACTCTGAATTAATCTCCAACATGTTTTCTATCTACTAAATTTTTCGTAGATCTTGTCCTAAAATTTGATTATTTTAAATATTTTGTTACACTGCACCTTACATTTAATATTATTTTTTTTTTAATACTCATTTATTATTTCTTTATAATACTCACACACACACAAGCATAGTTTTCATTAATTTGTATATAATTTTTTAATCGCCTTTTTTCTAAAAGTGTATTACCTAAACGATAGACTAAAAGTTGTTGTAACATTTTCAAGATCGATTTTAAAATGTATTTTCAATATTTATTCTGTTTACTTTATTATTATTATTTTTTTTTCTTAAACGGACTACAAAAAATTAGTAATTTTTTTTTCAAAATCGTGTAGTGTTTTTATTTCATTTCTTAATACTATAAAGAAGACATTGAATAGACTTAAAATGCTAATAACGTATTTGATTTGGTTTTTTTTTTCATTTAATAATTGTAATACACAAAATACTTTTCTATATTATTTTTTTAATATTTTTTTAAGCCTGAGTATTTATTTATTTTTGTTTTTATACATGCCAGGCTTTTACAACAACAGGTCTCTTTGTAGCGTCAAATTTTTCAAGTTTGGTTTTTGTATATCAAACAAAAGAGAGAGAGAGAGGAATATAAAGAGTTATCTCTCTCACTTGAATGCTATATTTTTATTTGATATACAAAAAAAATCGTTTCTTATATTTTTGTTTCCAAAATTAAATTTTTATATTTAACTATTAGTTTTTTATCTCACATTTTTTTTAGAGTTTGCCAATTTCTTGTTTTTTTTTTTTTTGGCACAAACCACAAATTCAGCTTTTTTTAATTCAAAAAATATTTTTTTTTTTTACTTTGAACTAATTTTATAAATTATTTCCCTAAATTTTAATTTTTATCTATTTTTTTTTTCCTTTCATATTTTTTACACATCGAAATTCGTATAGTTTTTAACTGTATATTTATTTATATTGCATTAATTAATATTGATATTAGCCGCCATTCTTTTGTATAAATATATAGAGGACAGTATCGTGTTAGAGAATGAGTTTTTTTATGAGAGAGAGAGAGAGAGGAAGAGAGAGTGATATAAGTTCCTACTCAATCGATTCTTATTTATTTATAATTTCTTTTTTTTTTACTAATCAATTAAAAATTCTTAAGTTTTATTCTGGAATTAAGTTCATTTGTATTCGGTTTTATATTGTTTGGCATGTGTGTGTGTGTGAGTAGGTGTATATGTGTCTACGTTTTGGACCATAGATTCTCAGTTGTCTCTTTCGAAATGCTATATGTGTGAAAGAAAATGCTTCTTAAGATATTGGGGAGAGTGTATACATATTCCATAGAAAATGTTTAAGATTCATTGTTGCTAGAAAATGTAGCTATTTTCATGACCCGTTGAAATAGTGAGCTGATATGTGACGCGAGATCAACCATGAGAACTGTAAAAAATGGGTTGAGGTGTCGTGTTTAGGTTGCCCACACTTGGAAACCATCCCCCTACTATGAAAAAGCAAAGAAAACCAAACCCCCCTGATGTTGATGACCCCCCGCAAACGTATAAAGGACCATAATCTGCGAATCGGCACTTGGAATGTGCGCACGTTGTACAGAACAGGCGCAGTGTTCGCTTTGGTGGATGTACTCAAGAAGTACAAAGCCGATATTCACCAATAAGAACTATAAAAATGGGTTGAGGCGTCGGGTTTAGATTGCAATCATTCCCCTACTATGAAAAAGCAAAGAAAAAGAAAACCAAACCCCCTCAATGTTGACGACCTCCGCAAACGTATAAAGGACCACGATCTGCACTTGGAATGTGCGTACGTTGTAAGTTTCCGCTTTGGTGGATTTACTCAAGAAGTACAAAGCCGATATTCACCCATAAGAACTAAAAAAAAAATGGGTTGAGGCGTCGGGTTTAGATTGCCCACACTCAGAAACCATCCCCCTACTATGAAAAATCAAAGCAAACCAAAAACCAAACCCCCCTAATTTTGACTACCCCCCGCAAACGTATAACGGACCACGATAGGCGAATCTGCACTTGGAATGTGCGTACGTTGTACAGAACAGGCGCAGTTTCCGCTTTGGTTGATTTACTCAAGAAGTACAAAGCCGATATTATTGCCTTACAGGAAATGCGATGGAAAGGGACTGGCGTAAGTAAATCAGACGATTACGCACTATATTATAGCTGCCATGAAACGAGACATGAATTTGGCTGCGGATTTATGATTAACAGGAGAATAAAAGACCCCGTTTCCAGATTCATTTCAGTAGATGAGCGAATTGCTATAATACGTGTAAAAGCCAAGTTCTTCTACACAAGTTTCTTTTGCGACCATGCTCCAACGGAAGACAAAGATGGACAGACCAAAGACATATTTTACGAGCGCCTAGAATAGAGCTGAGCAAAAAGAAAATGCTCGGAGGAGAAATGAGAAACCGCCATATGAAATGACTTACTAAAAGAGAACACAGAGAACGAGTTCATTGATACATGTAAACAAGGGCACCAGTTCCCATGCTTGCCCAGCATTAGCCTAGAAACAGCATATGACCGCTGCCCTGGCCATGACATTAACAGTTCTGCTAGGAAATTTTAATGCAAAAATCGAAAGGTAAATTTTCCACCGTCGGAATATTCAGCCTCCATGAAAAAATATCCGACAACGGCATAAGGTTGATTGGCTTCGCGGCAGCAAAAACCATGGTAGTTATCAGCATCAGATTCAAGCATCTCGGTATACACAAGGCCACCTTGATTTCTCCTGCTTGCCCAGCATTAGCCTAGAAACAGTATATGACCGCTGCCCTGGTCATGACATTAAAATTCTGCTACGAGATTTTAATGCAAAAATCGGAAGGGAAAATTTTCACCGTCGGAATATTCAGCCTCCATGAAAAAATATCCGACAACGGCATGAGGTTGATCGGTTTTGCGGCAGCAAAAACCATGGTAGTTATCAGCATCAGATTCAAGTATCTCGATATACACAAGGCCACCTGGATTTCTCCTGCTTGCCCAGCATTAGCCTAGAAACAGCATATGACCGCTGCCCTGGCCATGACATTAACAATTCTGCTAGGAAATTTTAATGCAAAAATCGGAAGGGAAAATTTTCACCGTCGGAATATTCAGCCTCCATGAAGAAACATCCGACAACGGCATGAGGTTGATTGACTTCGCAGCAGCAAAAAACATGGTAGTTATCAGCATCAGATTCAAGCATCTCGGTATACACAAGGCCACCTGGATTTCTCCAGATCAAACAACGAGAAATCAAATGGATCATGTTGTGATAGACGAAAGGCATTCATCCAGTATATTAGACGTTCGATCCATCCGAGGAACGAACATCGATTCGGACCATTACCTTGTAGCAGCCAAGGTTCGCACTCAAGCACCTCGATATACACAAGGCCACCTGGATTTCTCCTGATCAAACAATGAGAAATCAAATTGATCATGTTGTGATAGACGGAAGGCATTCATCTCGTGTATTAGACGTTCGATCGATCCGAGGAGCGAACATCGATTCGGACCATTACCTTGTTGCAGCCAAGGTTCGCACGCGTCTTAATGTAGCAGCAAAGATGCGATCTAACACAAGACGGAAACTCGATGTCGAAAAGCTGCAAACACAACAGGTAGCAAAGGCCTACTTCGCTCAACTTACACACATGCTTGGCGAAAGCACTTCTTGTCTCGATAATAGTATAGAAGCACAATGGCAAAGAATTGCCCACTTCCTACAAACTGCAGCAAAAGCAAACACTTGGATACCAAAAACCAAGATCAAGAAATCCATGGAACGATCACACAGTAGCAACACGTAATGCGATGGAGAACTATGGGTAGAAAAGGAGAGATGAGAAACGTATTTTCAGAAAAAAAGAAGAAAGAACAAGAAAAACGTGAGCGTGATCAAATCGAGATGTACAGGAGTCAGAATGAAGTCCGAGAATTTTACCAAGGAGTAAAATTCCAAACCGAAGGCTTTGGTGCTGGTACATCTTCCTGTAAAGATGAAGAAGGAAACCTGGTGACAGATACAGGAGGAGCATTATGAAAAGCTTCTGGTATCAAATAGTGGTGGCCACGAATATATTCCAGAACCAATAATAGATGCTGAAGAGTAATAAAGCAGCAGGAGCCGATGGGTTACCAGCCGAACTATTCAAGACTGGTGGCCAGATGCTGGTCAGAAGCATGCACCAGCTGATTAGTACAATTTGGCTAAAGGAATGCATGCCTAATGATTGAAACCTCAGACGATATGTGCCAACTATAGAGGAATTTGTCTTCTTCCCATCGCATATAAAGTGCTATCCAGTGTGCTGTGAGAACGACTGAGGCCAATGGTCAATGCATTGTCCAGATTTTCACTCTGCGCCAAATCCTCACGAAAAACACATCGATAAATTCCACCTATTCGCCGACGTTTTCACGACAGAGGGGTCTACGATCCGAAACGACCCGAGGTCATATTCGGCCAACGTCTGTCACCTCAGCTCATTTTGTAAAAGCAATAGGGCTGCTACAACAACAACAACCTATTCGCCGACTATAAAGCGGCATTCGGCAGCCCTATCCGTTCACAGGTATTAAACGCCATGTCTGCGTTCGGCATTCCTGCAAAATGAATACGGCTATTCAGGATAACTTTAAGTGGCACAAGGTCAGCTGTTAAAGTCGGAAAAGACCTATCGGAGCCCTTTAATATCGAACGAGGATTCAGACAAGGTGACAGTTTGTCGTGTGAAAAGGTTATACGAGACGCGAAGGCGAACAGAAATGACACGATGTACACCAAACAAAACATGTCCTCGCCTACGCCGATGACATTGATATAATGAGTCAGACATTGCGAGCGGTAACATCCACCTTTGAACAAATTGAGAAGAAGTCTGCCAAAGTGGGGCTGGCAGTAAACGGTATCAACGCGCAAGATGTCCAGTAGACTCGGACCATCTGTGGAACTTGAGAACTACAACTTCGAGATGGTAAAAGATTTTATATACATTGATACCACCATAAATAAAACGAATGACATCTGTTTTGAAAATCGGAGAGGGATTGTGATGGCCAACAGATGCTACTATGGTCTCCCGCCTGAGGAAACTCACATTTTACAGGACGCTGATACTACCCGTGCTGTTATATGGATCTGAAGTATTGGTACTTTGCGCAAGCAGATGAGGCAGCTCTTGGGGTGTTTGAGAAAAAACTTCTCCGAAAGACCTACGGGCCGATCTGCGTCGAATGAACCACTAGCTTTAGAATCTATACGCGGACATCGACATAGTCAGTCGTATTGTGCTAGGCAAATCGTCATAAAAATCTAGCAACAATGTTTGGAATAGAAAATTTTTTATTTAGAATCCCTTTCAAAAAATATTTTTCTTCTGTAGAATTTATAATTTTCGAAATTTCCCCTAAATTGTATCTTCTTTCATTTTCTCCCCACTTTACAAACCACCCTGCAAATTCCTTTTAGCAAATTCATACACCCCGCACTGGCCAACATTTATATGCCCCATACCACTACTGCTACTAGGTGGTCCGGCACCCTGTTGCTTATCACCCTGCAATTGGGTTTGTGAAATATTCCAAACCACTTCCAAACCCTCTATGACACGACCAAATATAGCACTAAATGGTCTCACCTTCAGAATAATACGAAATTGTGAACCCACCAAACATTGAGAGTCGTAAATCTTTTTAGCACGACGCATACCCACAGCCCCTATGAAGGGGGGTATTTTCGTATCATCTGGTACAAATTGTGGTTCATCATATATCGAACGGCTACCGTATCCATTATTTTGATCTATATCTCCTGTGATAATGCTTTGATTCGGATAACATTTGAAAACTTTACAACCCCTATAGCCCACACCCTTTTCATGGGTACATAGGGCATGGAAATTGTAGGCCATTTTGGGGGCATAACTGGCATAGACTTTGATAAGGACCCGTCCGAGAAATTCACCATTCCGTTCAAAATCGAAATAATAAATGTGATTATTGTCATTACTGATCGGATTGAGCAGAAGCAGATCTATGCATTTCCCGACCTCTTCGAGTTGTTTGTATTGCGAAACCGTCAAGGGGCCATTGAAGAGATCAAATGAATCTTGAGACCCATGGCAATCAAAGGATTTGCTGGAACTACAATTGCTATTGGCAATTTCCGCATAGGTTTTACGTTTGATTTGTAACGTATCGTAGGCGGCGGAACTGGTCGTAGAGGTACCTCCCTGATGATAGTTATTGGATGTAATGCCATTTTGTTGTTGTTGATGATGTTGATAACTACCCACTGCCGATGACCCTGACGAGGAGGACAATGATGATTGCGACGTCCCCGATGATGTGGAGGATTTTTGATTTTGTTGGGTCTTGAAATTCGCTATTATCTGCTGCTGATACTGTTGATATCTCCACAGCTGATTTTCGAAAAATTGTTGTTTTTGTTTGGAGTAACGCAAATACAAATGGAATACACAGTAGTTGGTCAGGTGCAGCATCGGATTACTGGGCATTTGACCGCCATTATCTCCCCCCGACGCCGATCGCAAATCCTGTTTTTGCAAAATCTGCTGCATGGTGGGGAAATCCAACAACCTCTCATTGCTGCTGATCAGTTCACTGATCTGATATTGCCTCAACATTTCCTTGTGTTTCACATAGAATTTCTGTTTCTCCTCCGCCACGGCATTGCTTAGCTTGACATAATCCCGGGGACTACAATCGGGCATTAGTTCCATATGGATTTGTAACATTTTCAATGTTTCACGCATCCCCTCCATCGCCTGGCTGTGGCATGGATTATTGATCTCCTGTTCCAGGTGACTTTTCAGGGTACAACAGGATTCCAGCAGACCCAACAGGAATTCCCTTTGGATTCTCTGCAGTTGTTCCATGTCACCCAGGGAACCTTGCAGCTTGCCAATATCCTGTTGGATGCGATTTTGATATGCCTCCTTGGCCTCTTGGAGATTTTGTATCATATGGTCCTGGTGGTCGGGACCCGAGTTACAGCCACGGCAAAGGCTGGCGTTGCAGCTGGCACACCACAAAATATTCGGCATGCCATGGAGAATGCAGTTCTCACCCGGCAACATGGGTCCCAAAGCATTATCTCCGTTTCCTCCCCCACCACCTCGATGCTGATTTGGAAAATTATGCAAGTGGCCATTATTGGGATTAAAAGTATTGTTGGAGTTGTTGTTGTTGTTGTGATTACTACCATTACTACAAATACTGTTATTGTTGCTGTTGTTGCTATTGTTGTAAAATAAACTACAACCTATTGAATTATCGGATGTTATCGATGCCGAACGTGTCGACAATTGGGTTTCGATTTCGGCATTGTTGTTGTTGTTGTTGGTGATGTTGTTGTGGTTGTTGTGTGTGGCGGCAGCGCTATTTGGCAATATTTCCAAAGTCTTATTTAGGCCATCAATATCAATGGTCTGCTGGCAGTTGGCACAATCGAAATGGGCAAAATCATCCGATTTACCGATCATATCCTCCAGACAGGATAGACAGAACCAATGTTTGCATGGCAATGATTTTGGCACGGAATTATTAAAGTTAAATGGTAAATGGCAACCGCTGCAATTGATAATAAAGTTGTTGTTGTTTTGGTTGTTGTTGTTATTTGTGTTTATTGTTGTAATTGTGGTGGCGGTGGTTATGGGCATTGTTGTTGTTGCAGTTTTATGTGTCGCCACAGCCATATTGGATCTGTAAAGAGGAAAAAAGCAGAGTGGGAAGAAAATATTAAAATTAGTTTAAAGGATCTGTAATGTTTTTTATCTTGAGGCCTTCTATCGGCTATATAATGTAACTGAAGAACTTCAGCGATCATCTATAGGGGCAAAGGAAGAACTTAGGAGGCCATTATGGTCAATGAAATACCTACAGAGGTATGTCCTGTGGTCAGTAAGACCTACAATCACGTATATTCTTAAATGAGGATTCACGTTGGACTTCTTCTTCGGTTAATAGAGAACCTTCGGAGATCTAATTAGGCCAACCTAAGGACTTCGGGGATCTTTTAGACACATTAAATGCCTAGAATATCGTCTATGGCCAATGTATGGTATTCAGAGGATTTCTTTGGTCAACAGAAGCACCCAGAGGTCTTTCAAGGTTCATAGAATGACTTTTGCCACCAGTAGAAGATCTTCAAGGCTCCTACATCGCCAATATAAAAGTTTCACAGGTCTTCTACAGTCAAAAGAAGACTTGTAAAAATCCTCTAGGACAATCCAAGGCCTTTAGAGGTATTCTGGGATCTTAAGACAAATAAAATACCCATTATACATCAAAAGACATCTTCGTTGGTTAATAGAGAACCTTCAGAGATCTAATTTGGTCAATATAAGGACTCCGGAGGTCTTCCAGCTCTAATATAAAACTTTTAGACAAATAAAATGTCTAGAATATCTCCTGTGGCCAATGGAAGATATTCAGAGATATTTTGTGGTCACCAGAAGTGACAGGATTTCTCCCAGGATCATTATATCTTCCGAACAGTTGCCTATATAAAACCTTCACAGGTCAACCTTCAAAAGGAAATATTCCGATGTCTTCTAGGGATAAGCGAAAGTCTTCTGAGATCTTGGGACAAATAATATGCCCCTTATACCTTATTCGGCCAATATATGACCTTCAGATGCATTTTATTGTCAATGAAAACCCGTCAAAGCTCTTCATAGTCTATTGAAAACTTGCAGATGTTTTAGTTAGTTAGTAACAAGTTTTTCCACTATAATACATTCAAAGATCTCCTATGGTCTTCAGAGGGATTCTAATGAGATCAGAAAGTCGTCAGAGGTATTCTTTGAACAATGAAAGGTATTTTACGATCAAAGAAGTCATTCAGATGGTCAATAGAAGATCTTCAGAAGACTTCTAGAAAAACTAATGATCCAGAGAATATCTAAAAACACTTATTCGACCAATAGAATACATTAAGAGGTCTCTATAGACAATATAAGGCCTTCAGAGGGTTTCGACGGTCATATATCTCCTTTGGTTAATAAAAGGTCATCAGAAATCTTCCATGATTAATATAAATCTTCAGAGGTCTTCAAATTACGACAGAAGGTCGTAAAAGGTCTAGAGGACCTTGAGATGTCTTTTGGAAAATAGCCTTTCAGCGGTCTCAATGTTCAATGGAAGACCTTCAAATATGTTCTACGGCCAATATAAAGAACACCTTCAGAGATCTTTATGATTAATAGAAGTTTTCAGAGGTCTTGCATGCGCATCAGAAGGTAGTCAGAGGTATGCTTTAACCAGTGAAAGGTATCTCACTATCAACGGAGTCATTCAGATGGTCAATAGAAGATGTTCAGAGAACTTCTAGAAAAGCATATACTCTACAGAATACCTAGAAACACCACTACAACCAATGGGAAACGATCAGAAGTCAATGGAAGAGGTTCGAAGATTTTCTACGGCCAATAGAAAACATTCAAAGATCTTCTTTGATGAATAAAAGGACATCACAGGTCTTCTATTATAACTAGACGTTTTATAATAGCAACAGAAGGTCGTCGGAGATAAAACATTCAGAGGTCTCTATAGACAATGAAAGTCATTCACAGGTTTTATACGGCCAATAGTTTACCTGCAGAGATCCGTTTTGGTCACTAAAAGGTCGTCGGAGTATTTCTATGATTAATAGAGGTCTTTGGAGGACTTTCAATACCTAGAAACACTTCTTCGACCCATAGAAAATATTAAAAGGTCTCCATAGGCAATAGAAGGTTTTCACAGATTTTCTACGACCAATAAAATACCTTCAAAGGTATCCTTTGGTCAACAAACTACAGAGCTCTTCTATGACCAATGAAAAACTTCCAAAGGTTCTTCAGATGCTTATAACTTAGAGAATACCTAGAAGGCACACTACAACCAAAAGAAAACATTCGAAGGTCTCTATCGACAATAGAAGGCTTTCACAGGTTTTCTTAGGCCAATAGAATACCTTCAGAGAAATTCTTTGATCATTAGAAGTTCTTCGGAGGACTTCTATGATTAAGAGAAGTCCTCAGAAATCTGGGGAGCTCGATGGCTGCCAAAGGTCTTCAATGGCCAAAGGACTTTTTAATAGTATATCTTGCGATCTATTCTATTATTACTAGAAGTCTGCTGTGGGAATTCGATGGTCACCAAAAGTCTTATATGGTCAATGAAAAGCCACCGGAGGTCTTCTTAGAGATTAATTTAAGACCTATTTTTGGGTCTTCTATGATCCAATCAAAACATTCGCATTTTTAATGGAAGACCTTCAGATGTGTCTGATTTTGTGAGGTCTCATTTTCAATGGTTAATATTGCTTTTCTATGGTGAATAAATCACATTCGGAATTTATATATATTTAACAGCAGGCTTCAGAGGTCATATATAGTCACTTGAAAGCCTTTAAAGGATTTATTTATGTGACTATACAATATCTTCGGAGGACTTATTCCGTCAACCGAAAGCTTTTAGATACCTTCTAACTAGACAAATTTATATTAAGACCTCCAAAATGCTTCCATTATAAACATAAGTTCTTCCCGGGCTATTCTAGAAGTCTTTTATGAATGCCGCTAAGTCAAATAAAATATTTAGAATTCCTTGCGTGGTATTTCAGAGGTATTCTATGGTTATTTGAAGGCATTCAGATATCTAAAATACTTTCTATGGACCACAGAAGTCCTTCAAATATCTTAATTGATCAATATATGGTCTTCGGAGATCGTCTATAAAATGCCTTCAATTTTTCCTCTACACAAATATTTTATTCGCAACATTTTATGTACGATTACCTATTTTTATAGGAATTATTTTTATTTTTTTTTTTTCGAAAAAATTTCATCCGCAACGTTTTCTATATGATAAGCAGCATTTATCGTATATCTTCAAAATCTTCTATGAGAAAATACTTTATCCGCAGCATTTTTTTAATGAAAATATTTTTTTTTTGCAACATTTGACATAAGGACATTTTTTATCTGCAAAATCTTTCGCATTATTTTATATATACACCCTCCATCGGCATCATTTTCTATACGATAGTATTTTATCCGTATCATTTTCGATACGAACATTTTAAACACGTAACATTTTCATATGATTTTTTTTCGGAAATAATTTTGCACGCAACACTTTGTCTTTCAAAATTAATTATTGGAAGCATTCATGATCCCGAAGATCCTCTATACGAAAAATGTGATTCGAAACATTTACTATTTTATCCTCAACAACAAAAAAATTATCCATTTTTTTTCAAAAATTAAACAAATTTGCCCCTTCAAATTTTCTATATAAAATTGTTTTTTTTTATTTCGATTTAAATAATTTTGCATTGAAAATATTTTCATATGAAAAAAAAATAATAATTATGAAGGTTCTTTCGCCTCCCTGATGGCCTCTGTAGCTTAGTGTTTTAAGTTTAACCGCCAAAACTGCATTAGTATATATAAATGCACACACATTCACACTCAATCCCACTTATATAGACGGCTTTAAATAGAATGCAATTTGTTGAAAGCAAAAACAAAACAAACCAAATGAATAAAAAAAAAACACCTGTATGCTGCAACAATGTGCGGTTTTACTACAGAAATCTCACATTTTTTGCTGGTGTTGTTGTGGTGCAGAACAAAACAAAAAAACACGAATAAACAGGATGTCATTCACAAAATCCATAGAAACGTTATTCCGCTCTCACGCATTCTTTACTGTTTGAACTTTCCACACAGAGAGAGTGAGAGAGAAAGTGAGTAATGTGCTACTAATGTAAGCGTGGTTTTATATTTACCGGGATCGGGATCGGTGTTGAGAGTTTCTCTCTCTTGAGAGAGTAATAGAGTTGCGCTATTTTTAATTTTATAACAAGCGTACTTTTTGTTCACAAAAGGTACGAATTGACATAAACGTACCAAAACAAAAATTAGATTTTTTTTATTATTCGTGAATACATTCATAACATATATTATTTATGCAAATAACAGGTATAAATATTGGCCAATATTTCTCGATAATTATGATTTATTATCATTTGAAGTAGAATTTTAGGTACCCTTTCGTACTTTTTTGTTCTTGCCTGTGGTAATGTTTCCCAACACAATTCACAATTTACCACTGAGAGAGAGAGAAACTCTCAACACCGATCCCGATCCCGACAAATATAAAACCACGCTAAACATTACTGTTTTTGTTTTGTCACTCTCACACTCTCAGAGACCTAGTTATTACTGATGATATGAATAGTGAGAGTGGGAGAGAGAACATTGGCCTTGATATTGAATCCTTACTGGCAATGAGAAAAATTCTTTGTTTTTGTTGCATTTGACGTTTAAATGCGAGAATCACCAATTGAGGGTATGTCCCTGTGTGTGTGTGTGTGTGCGTGTGTAAGTCGGCCTGTATATTTTGTACAACCTTCACCTTGAAACATACAGTTAATCATCTTGGCCATTTCCTTTATGAAAAGAGCAGAAAGAGGAGGAGGAGGATGATGAGAACAATTTACATCATCATCAGCCTCGTCAAATTTGCCGACTTGCCACCTATACGATATTTATCTAGCGACCCCAAGTTCTTTTGTTGTTGTTATCCGGATGTTGAGGTTTTTTTTCTTCCTTTTTTTCTTCACACGTAATAAGAGATGTAATGGAGGAATAAAAAACGAAAAGAAATGATTGCAAATGAAGGTGAAACTATAAAATGATAGAATTGAATAAGGCAAATTACCATTGACGATTGAGCAAACAAACGCCTTACATAAACACTCACACACACACACACCCACACAAACGCACAATGCCTCTTTTGCATAAAAATGGGTGTATGTCCTTACTGATTTACTACTATTCTGTGTTTGTATGTTTGAGTATTGTGTACATGTATTTGAAATCTCTTCAATGCAACAATAAAAGGCAACGTTTCACATTTCGCCAAAGTGAAGGAAGCAGGACCTTGAATACCAAAATTGATAGAAGAAGAAGAAAATACGGGAAAAAAATAAACAAATAAATGCAAATTAAATTAAGGATGCGTTTTGTTTTCAAGTTCATGTCATAGGGTGGAACGAAAAATTTTAGGTTTTCTTATAGAATTTTTTAAAGAAGAAATAAAATAATTTAATGTAGTTTTTAAGTTAACATTTAAAAAGTGAAAAATTAAAAAAATAAAGTGTATTTTCTCAGCAATGGGGCGTATGAATGTTGACAACACTTATACGCACTATTGTACCTAGAGAATTATTTGAAATAATCCAGATGTTATGTCAGTCAGTCAGTACCTCAAAAAATAATTTCTAATAAATCCGCGTCTTGTCAGTAGCTCAAAAAATATTTTGACGATCTATCAGTACCTCAAAAAAAAAGGCCTCGAAATTTTTTCACGACTTATCAGTACCTCTTAATTATTTTCTTGTCATAAGGCCTTGTCAGGTCCTTATGACGACTTCAGTAATATCTTCTATAAAACCAACGCCTTTTGAGAACTTCAAAAATACTGTTTAATAAATCCACGGATTTTAAGTAGCTCAAAAAATATGTTGTTCATAAATCTCAGTAGCCCAAAAAATATGGTTTTAATAAATAAATCCACGTCTTGCGAGGACCACAAAAAATATTAAAAAAAAATCCACGTTTTGCGAGGACCACAAAAAATATTTAAAAAAAATCCACGTCTTGCGAGGACCACAAAAAATATTTAAAAAAAAATCCACGTCTTGCGAGGACCACAAAAAATATTTAAAAAAAATCCACGTCTTGCGAGGACCACAAAAAATATTTAAAAAAAATCCACACCGTGTAAGGACCTCAAAAATATTCTTAATAGATGTACACCGTGTAAGGACCTCACAAAATATTTTCCTTAATAAATCCACGCCTTGTGAGGACCTCACAAAATATTTTCCTTAATAAATCCACTCCTTGTGAGGACCTCATAAAATATTTTTTAATGAATCCACGCCTTGTGAGGACATCATAAAATATTTTTTAATAAATCCACGGCTTGTGAGGACCTCATAAAATATTTTTTAATAAATCCACGCCTTGTGAGGACCTCACAAAACATTTTCCTTAATAAATCAACGCCTTGTGAGGACCTCACAAAACATTTTCCTGAATAAATCCACGTACAGTGAGGACCTCACAAAATATTTTTTAATAAATCCACGCCTTGAGGGCCACCAAAATGTTTTTTTTTATACCCTTCACCACACTGTGGTACAGGCTATTATGTCTTTGTGCATATGTTTGTAACAGGCAAAAGGAAACAAGATAGACAGATGGTTCCTTTTGAGAATATGCATAGAATCATTTTCTGAGTCGATTTATTCATGTCCGTCTGTCCATCCGTCCATGTATATTTGTGGACTAAGACAGGTCGCATTTATGATCCGATTTGGATGAAATTTGGCATAGGTCACTTATTTGGCCCAAGGACGAACCCTATTGAAATTGGAAAAAATCGGTTCAGATTTAGATATAGCTCCCATATATATTTTCGTCCGATTTTAGGTAAATGAAGCACCAAAGTCCCTATATGTCGTTCGATTAACACGAAATTTGGCATAGTGTACTGAATTAGGTCGAGAATGATGTGTGCTAAGTTTCGTAAAAATCGATTCAGATTTAGATATAGCTCCCGTATATAATTATATCCGATTTTATGTAAATGGTGGACCAAAGTCCCTATATATCTTTCGATTTGCACGAAATTTGGCATAGTGTACTGAATTAGGTCGAGAATGATGTGTTCTAAGTTTCGTAAAAATCGATTCCGATTTAGATATAGCTACCGTATATAATTATATCCGATTTTATGTAAATGGTGGACCAAAGTCCCTATATATCTTTCGATTTCCACGAAATTTGGCATAGGGTACTACATTGAGTCTTGAATGATGTGTGTCAAGTTTCGAAAAGATCGGTTCAGATTTAGATATAGAATATGTCCAAAGTGGTGAAGGGTATCATATAAGTTCCGTTCCAAAACCTAAAATAATCTACTAATTTTACAAGTTTTGAAACGTTTTACTCGGAAATCGTTTCTGAACCCACAAAACTGGTAAAACATTGAATCAAATTTAAGAGAGCACAAAACAAAATGGCGTTCTCTAAAAAAAACTTTTTACTCGAGAAATTTGGCCGAGTAAAAATGGTAAACAGGAATGCCAACGTCTGATTGGTTGTTATGTTGATTTTGAAGTATTGCCATCTAATTTTGGCATATTTACTAGATTTGCGTTCCCGTACTTTTGAAATAATTTTGTACTCTGAGAGCGATTTTGAAATGTTTCCCTTTTACTAGCTTTACTATTAAAAAGGTACTGGAACGGAACAATAGTCGGCCCAGCCTTGTCACCCTTTAATTATGTGACGTATACGTGCTGTCAGCATTCATACGCCCCCTTGTCTACGTCTTATTGTGGTCCAGAAAAACAATATTCATTAAAAATATGTGCTTTTCTGATGATCGGTAAAGTCCACGCGTTGCGGTAGCACAGAAAAATAATAATCTTACTCCACATTACCTCAGTACCTCTACTTCATTTAAAGTTTAAAAATTACACCAGTCAATAGGTCTCAAAAAATATATTTATGGAATCCACCAAACGGGCTTGATTCCAAAATTATTTTATTTGTGACACCATGGTGTATACGTTCTGGCAGTATTAATACGCCACGCCTAATCTAAGACTTATTGTGGCTCGGAAAAAATAATTATTACAAGTTTTTGTTTTAGTGACGCTTCTACGAAAAAATATTATTTAAAAATCCTCACCTTGTAGTAGATCAGAAAAAATATATTTTTTTCACATCTACACCTGTAACTCCAAAAATATTTTTAAATAAATCTAAACCTTTCAGTATATGAAAAAAGTATTTTTAATAAATTCGTTCCTTGTCAATATCTGAAAAATATTTTTAAACTAAACCTCACCTGTCAATACCTTAAAAGATCATTTTTTAAATCTATGCCTTATCAATACGACAATAAATCCCCGCCTTGTCGGTATTTAAAAAAAATATTTTCTAATAAATCCATGCCTTGTCAGAACGTTTAAAATATATTTTTTTATAAAAATAGGCCTTGTCAGTAACTCAAGAAATAATTTATAATAAATTCAAGTCTCTTAAAGGTCTTCAAAAATATTTCTTAAAAGTGTTTTATGGGTCTCAAAAAAAAAATCGATGTATTACTGTATACACGCCTTATTGTGACTATGCGAAATATTATTTAAATCGTACAAGGGCTTTCCTCTCCTTTGTGACGCCGTGGCGTATACGTGCTGTCAGCATTCATACGCTCCCCATACACAAAATCTTATTTGAAAGAAATCATTACTTTTCAATTTTTTAAGTTTATTTTTTTGTTGCTTTTTAGTTTCTTTTTCATTTAAGCTTATTTCTCCAAAGACAGATTCTTTCCCTTGACATTGTCCTTCTTGGAAATAGTTTTACTTCATGACCATCTGTGTGACATTGACACACATCTCATGTTGTTATAGATATAATGAAGAAGAAAACAATAACACTTGTTCTGATTTTTTTTAATAATTTATTAAAGGACATTTATTTATAAATATCTCCCAGCCCCCTGAAGGTTTATTTTGCAAACAAATTTAAGGTCACACCAACACCCTGAAACTCTATTAATTTTTTTCACCATTGTTTGCTCTCTCTCACTCTAATTTACTCTCACTTTTGTTTGAGGACTTGACCAAGTTAAAATTGTACACAACAACAGCAATACAATTTTTTTTTTGAGGTCGTTTAATAACCTTAAACCTTAGCCTTAACCTAAACCTTGAAATGAAAGTGGGAAAAACTACTACAACACGGATGTAACGTCCTTCTCCGGATGATAATAGCCTTCAGATTTACTCGGATATACATAAGTGCATGTTATATATGTATGTGTATGTTTTTTTGGGGAAGCAATACAAAAATATAACAGAAATGCATTTTTTGGGGATATTTTTTGAAGGCTATTTTTGATTGCATTAGCCAAGGAAAATTTTCCAGGATACAATACAGTGAAACCATATCTCACATATCCTCAGCCACATATGGATGGTTGACAATTTCTAGCAGATCTTTGAGAGGAGATTTTACTGTAAATGCAGTTGGGGTTTTTTTCTGACCAATGGGTGGGAGATGGTGGAAAAGATGCAAATTTTTTCGGATTTCTGAGAATTCCATATTTACCTTATGGTGGCTCACATATTGATGGCGATGATGAATGGACCACTCGAATAGATATGCGATGATTGCATGAATGGCTATTGTGGGAATATGAAGGATATTTATGGTGATAGCCTTGGGCTGTTGGGGTGGATGATATGGTTACTTACTCTATTTGATTTCGGTGTGTCCTTTTTATGTTTTTGTTGTTGTTGTTAAATCACAGCTCAACTATGGTATGTACATATATTTAGTAGGCAGGAGTTGTACCAAAGGATATACCAAAAATTCCAAGAAAAAAAAACTATTTTTCTAATAAACCAAAATTCCGATACGTAGATTTTTTTGTAACAAAAAAAAAAAAAAATATTTTCTTTAAACAATTTTTCGATACGTAGATATTTTTAGGAAAAATAAATATTTTCTTTAAACAATTTTTCGATACGTAGATATTGTAACGAAAAAAATGTATTTTTTTCCTTTTTTAATTAATTTTTTTCTTTCGAAATGTTTTTATTATTCGTTTGAAATGTTAATTTTTTCTCTTTAAAATTTCAATTTCGTTTCCGTAATATTTGTGTTTTTTTTTATAAAACTTTCATATTATTTTCTCTTTATGTGTGCAACAGCTTCTTTTCTTAACCAAACTCACAAAGAAATGCTGGCATATTTCTATTCAATACTCATTTATTCTTCCGTTTTTTTTCTGTTATCCTAAATTTTTGCGAACATTTTCTTTATTTTTTCACCATGGCAACATTGTTTAGGAACTTGTATTTTTGTATTTTTTATATTTTATTAATTTATTTTCTTTAAATAAAAATCATTTTTTTTCCAAGAATTTTAAATATTTTTTTGGATTTCTTTTAGGGCTATTTTTATTAAATAAATCGTTCGTTTTGTTTTCTATATTTTCCGTTTAATCGTATTCTCTAAACCGCTTCCTTAGAGTACCACTTTGCAAGTGTTTGTCATTGCATTTTGCAAAAATGCACAAAGTAATGCTACTGCTGTTGCTGCTGCCGTCTGTTGACCGTTATAGTGTGTTTTCTGCATGTGTAAACATGCAGGAGAAAGCCTAACACAATGCATCACTAGCTCTCTGAAATATCCTATTCAACTCCCCCTTTAATTCTCTCTCTTACTCACCCACAACTATACTTCCGCTTTCTCTCTCTCTCGCTTACACACACACAAAGTATTTAAATAATTTCAAGTTCATGTACTTTGAATGATGAACAACACAGTAACCACAATACAAACACTTTCGCTCGCTCTCTCTCTCTCTCTCCTGATATGCAAACACACTCGTACATGTTTCCATGGCCAAGGTCAGTGTTGTCGTTCAAAGATTTAAAGAGATTTACCTTGATGGCCGACCAAAAACAAAACAAGAAGGAATAATAACGCATTCAATGAGACTAGGAGATAACATTAAAACATAACATAACATTAAAATTAGGTTACATTGATAAACAAAAAAAAAAAAAACGACCAAAGTACCCAGAAAAAATATACGACCAAAAATAATAAAGTCCTAATTGACTATAGAAAAACTCCAATAAACAATTCCTATAAATTAAAAAAATCGATCAAATTTCTAAAATAATTTCTACTAAAAAAGGACCGAAAATCCCACAATTAAAATCTTCAAAAAATATGCCCAACAAGTTAACATAAAACGACCAAAAAAATTTTTAATACCTACCAACTTACAAAAAAAAAAAATGAACAACAAAATATGCTGGTACTAATTTACTAAAAATAAAATCTTCTGCCTCTCAAGTTAACATAAACCGACCAAAAAAATCTGAAAAAAAATTTAATACCGACCAAATAAAAAAAAACATAACAAACAAAAATGTTGGTAGTAATTTATTTTAATACACACATAATTAAAAAAAATATAGAAATTATTTTACCAAATTTCTCAAATTGAATTTTACCGAAAATGTACCAAATTTCCCAAAATTAAAGCGATGAAAAATTAATTATTTTATTTATTTATGCCAAATTTCGTGCCATTCGAATGATATAAAATGACTTCGGTGCACCATTTACATAAAATCAGACGAAAAAACATAAAATCGGACGAAAATATATATGGGAGCTATATCGAAATCTGAACCGATTTTCTCGAAACTTAGCACACGTCGTTCTAGACCCAATTCAGTACGCTATATCAAATTTCGTGCAAATCGAATGATATATAGGGACATTAGTGCACCATTTACATAAAATCGAACCAAAATATGGTGCACCATTTACCTTAAATCTGAACCGATTTTTCCCAATTTCATTAGGGTTCGTCCTTGGGCCAAATAAATTAGCTGTGCCAAATTTTATCCAATTCGGATTATAAATGCGAACTGTACTTTGTTTACAATTTAACATCGACAGACAGATTCTATGCATATTCTATCTCGTTGCTATCTCGTTTCCTTTTGCCTGTTACAAAGATATGCACAAAGACATAATACCCTGTACCACAGAGTGGTGAAAGGTATAATGAATTATTTTAGTTATGTCTTAAAAAAAATTCTAAAAATGAGATCGATCGAAAATCTATTAAAATATATCAAATTATCCCCCCAAATTGACCAAAAATGAGCCCAAAACTTAAATCTGAAAAAAAAAATAAAAATACTACAAAAAGCGACCAAAATAATCAAAAAAGTCCAAATTGTCAAAAAATCATGAAAATGCCCGAAATAAATAATAATAAAAAATATTTTATATTTGATCAACGCTATATTTTCGCCCTCTAGTGTGGTAATGGATTACTAAATAATATCGGAATACGTAACCACCTGTAAATATGTAAGTGTAACTCCCTCATCCAAGTACAAACGACAATATAATTGGTATCAATTTAACGGTCAACCACTCCTCTTGAGTCTACGTCCTTCAGGGGTAAATCTATACGCTTTAGAATACAAATTTTGCCATTTTTCACACAAAAGTCTGGGTCCAGGCATGCGTCTTCTCTGACCCGATTCCCGTCTCCTATGTTTGGGCCATAATTGCGGCCTCTGGAGCGACCAACTTAACTTTAGCCTAAATATTAAACGATCTTTACCAAAAACAATAGGGGTCTTCATTGGCCAGAACCCAGCAAAATGTCGTGAAGATTGGTCCATAACTGTGGCCTGTATCGTGTTTACTGAGTCTAGATCGATTCAGATAATCGAGATATGGCGATCGGTATACTTAAAGGTGGGTCTAGGGCCAATATTACGCGGCGTTATAAACTCTTGGGGCTGCACAATGCTATAATACCCTTGACAACATAGTTGTGTGGGTATACAAATCGTCCAAAAATAAAAAACCGACCAAACTATTGCAATTGATAAGAAGAGAATTACCCATTTTTTTTATGTATAAAAAACCAACAAAATTTCTAAAAATCGACCAATAACACCAACATACCAAAAAAAAAATGCATACAATTTCATACTGTCCCACTTAGAAAAAAAATCTTCAAAAAAGTTTTAACCGAAAAATAATGACTAATTACTAAAAAAATTGTCTGAAGTTTATATTATTATATTTTCCCAAATTCAATAGAAATAAAGATAACCAAGAAGAAGAAGAAACCAAAATTCCAAAATTAAAAATTATATTCGAAAAAAATTCAAAAATTTTATTCTGACGTTTCATACCCAAATTCAAAAGTAATAAAGATAACCAAGAAGAAGAAACCCAAATTCCGAAATTAAAAATTATACTCGAAAAAAATTCAAAAATTTTATTCTGACGTTTCATAATTTCGAAAAAAATTCAAAAATTTTACTCTGACGTTTCATACCCAAATTCAAACGAAATAAAGATAACCTAGAAGAAGAAACCCAAATTCCGAATTTAAAAATTATAATCGATAAAAATTATTCTTACGTTTCATACATCGGTAACTCTACAAAATCCTAAACCGCAATTCCTTCGTTCGCTCTCTCTTTAAAAACGCACGCACACACACTCTCTCGTAGCATATATGCACCTATTTTATTCATGGCCAAGGTATCACCAACAAAACAAAAATATTCAAAGCCATTGCCGAACAATTCACCCAGTCATCCAGCCAGCCAAAAATACAGTAACAAAAACTGTAACACTTTTACAAGGCTGTTTGTTATTGTCTCAACACACAAGTCCAATGTCAATGATTAACGAACACACATACACACACAACATCCGAACAGCATCACAACATTTATGCACCGATTCCTGTGAGTGCACACACGCTGTTGGTGTATTTGAGTATGAGAGTATGTTTGGTTTCTCTACTCAATTAGGTATTGTTTTTGTTGCACCGTTGTGTGTCGTTTAATGTGAGTGTGGTGTGAAGTATATTGAAGATTGCAAAAATTTCGTAGAGGGTGTTTATGTGTCGTATGAGTAATATTATGGAATTATTGCGTATACGCCATGAGGACGTTTTCAGAATGTTTTTATAAGAAACTATTTTTAAACCAGTGAACGGAGCAGTATAGTCGGACGGGGCCGACCATACGATACCCTACACAACTATCACAAAGCTATAACTTTCTGTGGTCCAAATTCCCTTTATAAAGGTGGGTCTAAGACCAATATTTCGCGGCGTTACAAACTCTTGGGGCTGCACAAAGCTATAATACCCTGACAACATAGTTGTGTAGGGGATAAAAATTCACGACTATGTTGGTAGTGAAAAATAATATGTGTGTTAAATTTCGTGAAAATCCGTTCAGATTTCGATGTAGCTCCCATATATATTTTCGTCCGATTTTGGGTAAATAGTGCAGCAAAGTGTCTATATATACTTCGATTTGCACGAAACTTTGCATAGCGTACTGAATTAAGTCTAGAATGATGTGTGCTAAGTTTCCTGAAAATCGGTTCAGATTTAGATATAGCTCCCATATATATTTTCGTCCGATTTTAGGTAAATGATGCACCAAAGCCCCTATATATCTTTCGATTTGCACGAAATTTGGCATAGCGTACTGAATTAAGTCTAGAACAATGTGTGTTGAATTTCGAGAAAATCGGTTCAGATTTAGATATAGCTCCCATACATATGTTCGTCCGATTTTAGGTAAATAGTGCACCAAAGTCCCTATATATCCTTCGATTTGCACGAGATTTGGCACAGCGTACTGAATTAAGTCTAGAATGATGTGTGCTAAATTTCGTGAAAATCGGTTCAAATTTAGATATAGCTCCGATACAAATGTTCGTCCGATTTTAGGTAAGTATTGCACCGAAGTCCCTATATATCCTTCGATTTGAACGAAATTTGGCACAGCCTACTGACTTAAGTCTAGAACGATGTGTGTAAAATTTCGTAAAAATCGGTTCAGATTTAGATATAGATCTCACATAAATTTTCATCCGATTTTAGGTAAATAGTGCACCAAATTCCCTATATATCCTTCGATCTGCACGAAATTTGGCATAGCGTACTGTATTAAGACTATAACTATTTGTGTGAAATTTCGTGGAGAAGGGTTCATGTTTAGATATAGCTCCCATATATATTTTCGTCCGATTTTATGTAAATGGTGCACCAAAGTTTCTATAGGTCCCTCGATTTGCACGAAATTTGGCATAGCGTATTGACATAAGTATAGAACGATGTGTGTTAAATTTCGTAGAAATCGGTTAAGATTTATATATAGCTCCCATACATATGTTCGTCCGATTTTTGGCAAATAGTGTACCAAAGTCCCTATATATCCTTCTATTTGCACGAAACATGGCATATCGTACTGAATTGAGTCTAGAACGATGTGTGTTAAATTTCATAGAAATCGGTTCAGAAATAGATATATCTCCCATATATATTTTCGTCCGATTTTATGTAAATAGTGCACCAAAGTCCCTATATATCTTTCGATTTGCACGAAATTTGGCACAGCGTACTGACATAAGTCTAAAACGATGTGTGTTAAATTTCGTAGTAATCGGTTCAGATTTAGATATAGCTACCATACATATATTAGTCCGATTTTAGGTAAATTACTTACCTTTCTTACTTACCTTATACTCTTCTACCACCTCTTCATTTAATACTTAGCTGAAATTTATACGCATTTAAGAGACAAGTTCCAGATTTTTTATTTTCTTTTTTTTTAATTTTTTCTTGAATTATTTTCTTAATTTCGTTGAATAATATTTTTTATAAAAAAAAACATTTTTTTCTTATTATTCCAGGAAAAAGATCAATACGGCAATGAGGTACAACGTTTGGCACGTCCACTACCCGTTGAATATTTACTTGTCGATGTGCCAGCATCGACGCCGTTGCAACCGCAATTCACTTTCTCCAAATATGACAAACGACAACCATTCCCCGTGGAAAATCGTTATTTGGATGGCCACTTGCAGGACTTTAACGCCTTGAGCGCCTATCTATCCCAGTGGGATGATGAAGATTTCCTTGAAGCCATATCCGATTTTCATTTGCTGGTCTATTTGTTTAAAATGGATATGTTGCCAATGCGTCAGCATATGATGCCACTGCTGGAGGCGGTACGCAATAAGAATCCCAATATGGCCTATGCCTTTAAGAAGGAGGAGGTGTGGAAATTATTGGAATCGCTGATACAGGCCAGTTCAAGTGGTAGTGGGTAAGTGAATAAAAATGGATATATTCTATTAAGAAAATTAAAAAATTTATTTACCTTTTCTTTATTTCTCTTCTAGGGGCACCACAAGTTATCCCTCGTCATCCTCCACAAATCGTGCTGGTGCCGGTGGCTCCTCATCCAATGCCATGGATAGTTCTGGCATCGATGGCAACACCTGGACCTGTAATCATTGCACCTTTATCAATAGCAGTGAATTGTCATCCTGTGAAATTTGCTCTCTGCCCAGATAGATTTCCTTCCACCCCAACCACCACCATCACCACCAGATGAAGAAGAAGCGAAGCGAAATTTCAAAATTCCCAAAGTCTGCTAACTACTGTCATGAATAAATTTTCTGCAAGAAAATATCATCATCTACAACAACAACAAAAAAAGAGAACAGAATATTTGTGTATTTTATTTTGTTTATAAGAAAAACAATTCTAAATTAATTTTTCTTTTGTTTTTGTTTCACATTTTTTTTTTTTAATTTCTAAATTTACCAGCATAACTTTCATGGAAATGGCTTTCTTAAGAAAAAGAATAAAAAAAAAAATAAATTATAAATAAAAAACTTATACCACACACACAACTACAGTTGCGCGTTTGATGTTGTAAACATATTCAGTATAGTTTTTTTTCTAGATTTATTTTTTGTAATTTATTTTAGCGAGAAAAAAGGCAAATAAATTAAAAACATAAAATTTGTATAATTTTCTTTTTTAAAATATAAGAAAATTATTTTGCAAAATCATTTACATATTTTTAATTTTTATATAAAAAAGGAAAACAAGCTTAAAAACTAAACGTTTTAGTATTTCAGTTAGGCTTACTTAAAATTACTTTTCCAAGGTCCCAACACATTTAAGTAAGATTTTCCAGCCTGACTGAATTAGAAATTCCATAGGAAATCTTCAATTCAGCCCGGCTGAATTAGATTTTCCGCAGGAAATCTTAAATTCAGCCCGGCTGAATTAGATTTTCCGCAGGAAATCCTCAATTCAGCCCGGCTGAATTAGATTTTCCACAGGATATCCTCAATTCAGTCTGCCTGAATAAGAGTTTCTATAGGAAACCTTCTAAAAAAGATTTCCCATGGGTAAATCTTCAATGCAGCCTGGCTGAATACGATTTTCTATAGGAAATCTTCAATTGAGCTTGGCTGAATAAGAGTTTCTATAGGAAATCTTCAATTGAGCTTGGCTGAATAGAAGTTTTCCTATGGAAAATCTGGCTGCATAAGAGTTTCCGTAAAAAATCTTCAATTCAGCCTAGCTGAATAAGAGTTTCAATAGGAAATCTTCATTTCAGCCTGGCTGAATAAGAGTTTCTATAGGAAATCTTCATTTCAGCCTGGCTGAATAAGAGTTTCTATAGGAAATCTTCATTTCAGCCTGGCTGAATAAGAGTTTCTATAGGAAATCTTCATTTCAGCCTGGCTGAATAAGAGTTTCCATAGGAAATCTTCAATTCAGCCTTGCTGAATAAGATTTTCCATAGGAAATCTTCATTTCAGCCTGGCTGAATAAGATTTTCTATAGGAAATCTTTAATTCAGCCTGGCTGAATAAGATTTTCTATAGGAAATCTTTAATTCAGCCTGGCTGAATAAGATTTTCTATAGGAAATCTTTAATTCAGCCTGGCTGAATAAGATTTTCTATAGGAAATCTTTAATTCAGCCTGGCTGAATAAGATTTTCTATAGGAAATCTTTAATTCAGCCTGGCTGAATAAGATTTTCTATAGGAAATCTTTAATTCAGCCTGGCTGAATAAGATTTTCTATAGGAAATCTTTAATTCAGCCTGGCTGAATAAGATTTTCTATAGGAAATCTTTAATTCAGCCTGGCTGAATAAGATTTTCTATAGGAAATCTTTAATTCAGCCTGGCTGAATAAGATTTTCTATAGGAAATCTTTAATTCAGCCTGGCTGAATAAGATTTTCTATAGGAAATCTTTAATTCAGCCTGGCTGAATATGATTCTCAATAGGAAATCTTCAATTCACCCTGTCTGAATTAAGGTTTCTATTGAAAATCTTCAATTCAGCCTGGCTTAATAAGAGTTTCTATGGGAAATCTTCAGTTTAGCCTTGTTGAATAAGATTTTTTATAGGAAATCTTCAATTCAGCCTGGCTGAATATGAGTTTCTATAGGAAATCTTCAATTCAACCTGGCTGAATAAGTGTTTCTATAGGAAATCTTCAATTCGGCATGGCTGAATAAGTGTTTCTATAGGAAATCTTCAATTCAGTCTGGCTGAACATTCATATAATGATTATATAAGATAATTTAATACATGTATTGTCAATATGAAAAACAACTTTAGAATTCCCTCGAACCATTTGTGCAAAAATTATTAAAATCGGTTAAGTAGTTGCTGAGTTATTTGCATTTGAATTCAGCGATGTTCTGAAAGATACCTGCTGTTGGATGCTGGGCACCTATTACCTGAAAATCAAAAAACCACACAAAAATTTGTTTTTTTAACGGCAATTTTCTTTCTCTCCCCTCTGGTTTGTTTATAAAGAAAATTATAGCATACTTTTAGGCAAAACACAATTTGTGAAGGCGATTGTTTAAAAAAATCAATTTTTGTGTGAGTTTTCATTTTTTCTAAGGATTCAGAATTAATTTTCAATTATCAGACCTTTTATAAATTTGTTTTTAATTTATAAAAGACCACTTAATTAGAAGCTGAATATTTTTTTCAATTTACATTTCAATTCAGCCAAGCAGTAGATATATTTTTTAATTTGTTTTATATTAAAAAGCAACATGAATAAACACAAAAAGACGAAGCTTAAATCGATAGAATGAAAATAAAGATGAAATCTATAGGTTATGTTGTAGCATTGTAATACTTTACTACTACTTTTATTATACTACTTACTATAAACAAAAATATATGCCTAATAAAAATTTCGAAAAAATAAATAAATCTTTTGTGGTAAATAAAATGAAATGGATTAAAAAAAAAAAAACAAATATTGTTGTTTGAATTTTGATAAGGAACCTCGGATATATGAATTGAATTCAGCACGTCTGAATATTTTTATATAGAGAAACTTTTATTCATACAAATCGGCAAAAATATATTTCTATATAAAAAATTAATTTCAATCAGCCGAATTTTAATTTTCGATTTCAGAAAATTGCAACTAAATCGTTATACCAGATATGCTTTCTCCAGTACAACCCTATTTCCAGTCAGTCAGCCAGTCAGTACTTTTCCCAAATTTACCTACTTGTGCATAATGTTGTTGGAGTGGAAGTTTCTATCAAGTCTACTTGGAAAATTAATTCGGAAACAAATTTAAAATATTTTTAAATTTTTCATTTATCGAAGTACAAACGAAATTGTCTGTGCCAATTATATTTTGAAAAAGAAAACTGCAAAATTTTACGGTAATTGCTCTTCCTTGTAATTTTTTTCTCACAAATAAATCAATTTCTTTGATTTCTAGTGGAAATTATATTGAAATCAATAAAAAGTGTAAACAGCAACAAAAATGGCTTTACGTCTGTCTCTCAACAAAATTACCCACGAGATTGTAAAACCAATGATGTTAACCAAGACAATATATCGCAATAGATCGAATTTAAGTAAGTGAAAAAAAGAATAAAATTTTGTACTGTTTCTACAGGAAATCTTCAATTCAGCCTGACTGAATTAAGGTTTCTATAGGAAATCTTCAATTCAGCCAGGCTGAGTAAGATTTTTCATAGGAAATCTCCAATTTAGCCTGGCTGAATAAGATTTTCCATAGGAAATCTTCAATTCTGCCTGGCTGAATAAGATTTTCCATAGAATTTCTTCAATTCAGTCTTGCTTAATAAGATTTTCCATAAGAAATCTTCAATTCAACCTGGCTGAATTAAGGTTTCTATAGGAAATTTTCAATTCAGCCTAGCTGAATTAAGGTTACTTTAGGAAATCTTCAATTCAGCCTGGCTGAATAAGAGTTTCTATAAGAAATCTTCAATTCAGCCGGGCTGAATTAAGGTTTCTATAGGAAATCTTCAATTCAGCCTGGCTGAATTAAGGTTTCTATAGGAAATCTTCAATTCCGCCTTGCTGAATTCAGGTTTCTATAGGAAATCTTCAATTCAGCCTGGCTAAATTAAGGTTTCTATAGGAAATCTTCAATTCAGCGAGGCTTTAGTATTCAGTATGACAGAATAAGAGTATCTAAATGAAAAAAAAAACGTTTTTATTGCAGCCCCAATGGCTGGCTGGTTAGAAAAGCCCCGAAGTTTGTTATTCCACCCCAAAAATATTTTGAAACATGCCGAGGTAAGTTATCCATAAAAATTATTTATAATATATTCCATTACAAATATACTTACCATATAATGATCAAAAAGCTACAATAAGGCAAGTATTTAAAAATTAAAATCAAAATTTTCAAATTTCCATATTACTGGTACTACCAAAAATCGACTTTTCATCTACAATCATATACGATTTTGATTACAAAATAAAAAAATAAGCTGAGACAAAATGTGCGTTACTTAAAAAAAAGAATAAAAATAAATAAAAAATTGTAAAAAGCGAGTTATTAATATTAAAATTAGAAATGAAATATATTTTTTTTTTCAAAATACTAAAGATACTCTCTGAGACTAGCAGCTAAAACACAAACTACATGAAATTAATTAAATACTTTATTGTTGTTGTTTTTTGTTTATTTCAATAATAATAATGTTTATAATAATTGATATTATTGTTATTTGCTCATTTAATACTTTTGTTTTACGTTGTAATACAATTACGTTATTTATGTACGGTTTGTATTTAAATATTTGGTGATTTCTAAACTATATGAAAAAATTAAAAAAAGGATGAGATAGATACGCAAGGTGCTACATGGTTGGAGAAAGTTGAAATGCGAATAAAAGTCTTTAAATCAGCCTGGAAATCTTCGATTCCAAGAAATCTTCGAATAAGATTTTCCATAGCAAATCTGCAATTCAGCCTTGCTGAATTAAGGTATCTATAGGAAATCTTCAATTCAGCCTGGCTGAATTAAGGTTTCTATAGGAAATCTTCAATTCAGCCTGGCTGAATTATGGTTTCTATAGGAAATCTTCAATTCAGCCTGGCTGAATTATGGTTTCTATAGGAAATCTTCAATTCAGCCTGGCTGAATTAAGGTTTCTATAGGAAATCTTCAATTCAGCCTGGCTGAATTAAGGTTTCTATAGGAAATCTTGAATTCAGCCTGGCTGAATTAAGGTTTCTATAGGAAATCTTCAATTCAGCCTGGCTGAATTAAGGTTTCTATAGGAAATCTTCAATTCAGCCTGGCTGAATTAAGGTTTCTATAGGAAATCTTCAATTCAGCCTGGCTGAATTAAGGTTTCTATAGGAAATCTTCAATTCAGCCTGGCTGAATTAAGGTTTCTATAGGAAATCTTCAATTCAGCCTGGCTGAATTAAGGTTTCTATAGGAAATCTTCAATTCAGCCTGGCTGAATTAAGGTTTCTGTAGGAAATCTTCAATTCAGCCTGGCTGAATTAAGTTTTCTATAGGAAATCTTCAATTCAGCCTGGCTGAATTAAGATTTCTATAGGAAATCTTCAATTCAGCCTGCCTGAATTAAGGTTTCTATAGGAAATCTACAATTCAGCCTGGCTGAATTACGGTTTCTATAGGAAATCTTCAATTCAGCCTGGCTGAATTATGGTTTTTAGTGTGCTGAATAGGGTTTTGGTATGCGATAATCATGTCTTGATGTGTGGAATTATAAACATATGAAGCATTTATTTATTAAAAAATTAAAAATGAACTAATTTATTTTACTGAAGAAAAAATAGCAAATTATTTAAAATTGTTGTTATTGTTTTTCTACTATGACAATTATGGGATTACAACTACGTTTACAACATCTTTTCTCGAGTTATGTTTTTTTTTTCTTTTCAAATATTATTTCGATACCACTACTAACAGAGCAACACAAAACTACAATACATAGATATATACTCTCTTTATGCATTTTGTTTAAAGAGAAGAGATTTCTTATAATAATATAAATTTGAGATAATAATACTGAATATTTTGTTATTGTTTTCTCAATTTCAAATAACGAACATCATAATTGGATAAATATTTTTTTATATAATAGGCAACATTATATAACAAGCAAAATTAGTTTTTGTATTTTTTATCGATAATGAATTTTTGTTATGCCTATGTTTTGTATATGTAAGTGTGTGTCAGTGTATATTTCTTAATTTTTATTGATTTGTTTTTTATATTTTTCTTGTATATAATAATAGTGAATATGTATTGTGTTTCCCTTATTCTTATTTAATTATTTTTTATTATTTAAATATTTTTTTTTTATTTTAATTTCTCTATATTGCTTTTAATATTTCATTGTGTGTGTTTATATATTTATATATTTTTAATAGACAACTACTAGTCATTTATAATAATGAATTATAATTTGTTGTTTTTTATTTATTTATTTTTTTGTAGTATAGTTATAGTTAATTAATTAATATGTTGTCACTTAACAATGTTTTCCGGATAGGGAATATTGTCCTTATTTTCCTCTTGTTTCAAACTACATATTTGAATATGTTTGTGTGTGTGTGAAGTATTAAGACCAGAATTTTAGAATCTTCTCTTTCTTTGTCTTGTAAAAAGAGTTCATTAATAATGTCAGTTTTATTTATTTGTTGTTTTTATTTTAAAGGCATTTTAAATTGGTGATATCGTTACGAGAATTGAATCACTAATTTTCGTTAATTTATTCATTTATTTTTTTATTATCGTATTTTGAATTATTTTTTTTACGCTATATAAAATATTGTTTTAGAAATGTTAACGTTTTGGTTTGTGTTCTGATAGACTGGGATATTTTTGTTTTTTTTTTTTATTTTTATTTACAAAAAAGTTTAGAGAGACGACAAAATACAGGACTACAGGATAACTAATACAAAAATAGAAACAAATAAAATTATAAAAAAGTAATATTAAAAAACAATGATACTAAATTTAAGATTTCAATAAAAAATCCTAGAAGGAATTGAAGATTTCTTATAGAAACCTTAATTCAGTCAGGCTGAATTGAAGATTTCCTATAGAAATTCTTATGCAGCCTGGCTAAATTGAAGATTTCCTATAGAAGGCATAATTCAGCCAGGCTGAATTAAAGATTTCCTGTAGAAACCTTAATTCAGCCAGGCTGAATTGAAGATTTCCTATAAAAACCTTAATTCAGCCAGGCTGAATTGAAGATTTCCTATAGAAACCTTAATTCAGCTTGGCTGAATTGAAAATTTCCAAGCTGAATTGAAGATTTCCTACAAAAACCTTAATTCAGCCAGGCTGAATTGAAGATTTCCTATAGAAACCTTAATTCAGCCAGGCTGAATTGAAGATTTCCTATAGAAACCTTAATTCAGCCAGGCTGAATTGAAGATTTCCTATAGAAACCTTAATTCAGCCAGGCTGAATTGAAGATTTCCTATAGAAATCTTAATTCAGCCAGGCTGTATTGAAGATTTCCCATAGAAATTCTTATTCAACTAGGCTGAATTGAAGATTTCATATAGAAAACTTAATTAAGCCAGGCTGAATTAAAGATTTCCTATAAAAAACTTAATTCAGCCAGGCAGAATGGCTCCTACTAAATGTTTAATAATAAAAATTTCACTTTTTTAAAATTACAACTAAAATTTAGAAGAAAATAATATTCAAATATTACTTCGAAACTACATATTAGAAAAAGCTGTATCTTTACTGCAGTTTATTAAAAAAAATTCTATAAAATATTTAAGCTTGAAAATATTTTTTTTTTTTTTTAATTTTAAGGTACACAATTTTCTAGAAGAAAAATTACATTTCTAAATTATAGGCCAAACTAATTATAATAATTGAATTTAATATTCGTTTCGATATACAATAGCGACCAAGGTGCACAACAACTAAACTACAGTTTTTTTGATTTATTTTAAATTTACAAGAATGCAACATTTTTTTGAAATAAGTATTTTTTGAAACTTACTAGTTCTCAGCATTTTTTCAACATTGCAATAAAAGATTTTTCTTTTAACGAAAGCAAAAGTACTTGTCTTGACTCGTTTTGTTTTTTTATTTTTCATTGTATAATCTTTTTGGGTAGAACAAAATAATTGTTGTTTTATAAATATATATGTCACTTTACATTTTTTCAAATTCGAATTGTTTTTTCTGTTTTTCTATAAATGTCACTCTCTCAAAAAATTGGATTACAATATTTTTTTTTGGAGATGATTTTTTTCAGGAAAAAAGCAAAACAATTGTTTATATATATATTTGTTTCTTCTAAATTGGTAAATATATATATTTGTATATATATGTTGTTTATATATATAAAAAGGGGTGTATATATTCTGCTGTATATATAGAGTTTTTTCATTATTATAAACAATTATTAAAATCACTGGTTTTGTTTTTGTTACAAATGTTTTTTCTTTTTAGTCACAAATGAGTTTTCATATATAAAGACAATTTTTTTAGACTTCGGAAGGTCACTCACTATAAAGAGACTTCCAACAAATTCTTAGTTCTACAAATAAAGAGTTATAACAAAAATGATAAATAATTATTAATATTCCAAAAAATTATAATATAAATTCCAAATCAATACAAAAATTCATAGAGGATTTAATGACGATTCAATAACTCGTATAATGTCTTGGTGTACCACTGTGCGTATGATTGCTGACATTAGTCATACGCAACAATGTACCTAATAGAGGGAGAATTTTTTTAGAATTTTATAAATTGAAAAAAACCAACGGCAGACAATTAACTAAACAACCAGTAAGGAAAGTAGTAAAGTCGGACTGGGCCGACTATGTGATACCCTTCACTACTTTGGCAATATTCCAGATAAAGTAAATCGGCTAAGATTAATCCCAACACATGTCATTAAATTTTGCATCGGACAAAACTATATAAGGGAGCTATATCTAAATCTGAACCGATTTTCACGAAACTTAGCACACATCATTGTCGAACTAATTCAATACCCTATGCCAACTTTCGTGCAAATCGAAAGATAAATAGGGACTTTGGCACGCCAAAGTCCCTGGCTGAAGCATTAAATCGGACAAAACTATAAATGGGAGCTATATCGAAATCTGACCCGATTTTCTCGAAACTTGACACACGTCATACTACACCTAATTCAGTATCCTATACGAAATTTCGTGCACATCGAAAGATATATAGGGACTTTTGTGCCCCATTTACCTTAAATCGGACAAAAATATACATGGGAGCTACATCTAAAACTGACCTGATTTTCACGAAACTTAGTACACATCATTCTGGACTTAATTTAGTACCCTATGCCTAATTTCGTGCAAATCGAAAGATAAATAGGGACTTTGGCACACCATTTACCTTAAACCGGACGAAAATATATAAGGGGGCTATATATAAATCTGACCCGATTTTCACGAAAGTTGGCATATGTCATTGTAGAGTCAATTCAGTACCCTATGCCAAATTTCGTGCAAATCGAAAGATATATAGGTACATTGGTGTCCCATTTACCTTAAATCGGACAAAACTATATAGGGGAGCTATATCTAAATCTGCACCGATTTTCACGAAACTTGGCACATGTCATTCTAGACTCAATTCAGTACCCTATGTCAAATTTCGTGCAAATCGAAAGATATATAGGTACTTTGGTGTCCCATTTACCTTAAATAGGACAAAACTTTATAGGGGAGCTATATCAAAATCTGAATCGATTTTCACGAAACTTGGCACATGTCATTTTAGATTCAATTCTGTATCCTATACCTAATTTCGTGCAAATCAAGTGATATATACGGACTTTGGTGCACCATTTACCTTAAATCGGACGAAAATATATAAGGGGGCTATATATAAATCTGAACCAATTTTCACAAAATTTGGCACATGTCATTCTAGACTCAATTCAGTGCGTTATGCGAAATTTCGTGCACATCGAAAGATATATGGGAACTTTGGTGCCCCGTTTACTTTAAATCCGACGAATATATATATATATATATATCTAAATCTGCACCGATTTTCACGAAACTTTGCACACATCATTCTGGACCTAATTCAGAACTCTATGCCAAATTTCGTCCAAATCGAGAGATATATAAGGTCTTTTGTGCCCCATTTACCTTAAAGCGGACGAAACAATATACGGGAGCTATATCTAAATCTGAACCGATTTTTCCCAATTAGGATTTTTCCCAATAGGGCTCGTCCTTGGGCCAAATAAGTGAGCTGTGCCAAATTTCATCCAAATCGGATCATAAATGCGACCTGTACATTGTTTACAATTTAACATATATAGACGGTCGGACGGACATGCATAAATCGACTCAGAAAGTGATTCTCGTTTTCTTTTGCCTGTTACAAACACATGCACAAGGACATAATACCCTGTACCACAGTGTGGTGAAGGGTATAAAAATAATAGATAATATTTTAATCCAGATTCGCTAACTTGTATAATATATTGGTGTACCACTGTGCGTATGATTGCTGACATTAGTCATACGCAACAATGTACCTAAAAGAGAGAAAATTTCAAATTAAATAGTTTTTAGAATTTTAAAAATTGAAATAACTCAACTACAGATATTAAACTAAGAAGTTATACTTAAAATAATAAATAGATATTAATATTCTAAAAAAATGAATATTAATTCAAAATCAATACAAAATTTAGAATTTATTTTAAAATTTATAATTTTTCGCCTTTGAAACTCCAACTTTATTTTTCAATTTTCAAATCGTTGCAAAGAGTACTTGTACTAAAGTTGGGAGATTTTCCAGTTATCTATTTTTTTTGTCGTCATCTTTTTATTTAAATTTTCTAACTGTCTCTCTTAAGTAGAATTTTTCCATTATATGTTTGTAGTTTCCAAGTAGTGTGTGTATATAAGAGTATATATAGCTTAATAGATTATATAGAGTATAGAGTTTTACATTAAATATAGGAAATAATAATAATGCATTAATTTGTTTACTATTATTTTCTCTTTGTTATGGAAGACTAGTTCTAAGTTTTTATTTTTATAAATGTTTTCAATACAAGTAATATTAATGGCTACCAAAATAAATTTTATGATGGAAAAACTGAATTTTAATTTAAGGGCTACCAAAATAAATATTGCATGAGGAGAATTTGAATTTTAACTCACCTTGAATAAATGTATTGAAAAAAAAATCACAATATTTTTTTTATTTTTTAATGAATTTTTCCCCTTCACCGGAATATAATAATGGCATTGATATGTAGTTTTTTTATAGTGGAAATAAACAGTTTTTTAATTAATTACAATTCCTAATATTTAGAAAATTGAACTTCTTTTGTTGGAATTGGAAAATATTTTTGAAAACAACACATTTTTTTAATTAAATGAATTGTATATAGTCTATACAAATTTCAGGAAACTTCCTCTATTTGTTTTTAATCAATTAAAATTGAAATAACAAAATTCGGTTTGGAGATGATCAAATTATTATCGATTTCCCAAAATAATCCAATAATTATTAACAATCATACGCACTATTGTACCAGTTACCATTAACCCAGATAATGTCAAAGATTTTTGCTTCAAAATCATAAATTTGACATTAAAACCTCAATATTTTATTAATAATAATTTTTGAGCAAAATGTATTTTTATCATGAAGCTAGGAGAGTATGGAGCAAGATATAAGAATAAAATAATTGAAAGAGATTCACTGAACGCTTGGTTTCTATTGTTTCCGATTTTGGTGTTCTCAATTGCAAGAAAGAGGCTCGTCCGAAAGTAGATAATGTTGATTAAAGAACAAACAAATAAATACAGCTGATATCCTTCCAATAGCAGACCTATTTCTATCTAGTATAACACATTGGACTATAACACATTGGACAATTTCTAGAAAAAAGAAGAAAGAAACAGATTTCCCCACACCTCTTAGTAATACACAACCGAAAGAGTAATCCGCAAAAAATCGGCAAGCACCATTTTAAATACACATTCGCCAAGAAATCGCCTTCTCTGGAGAAGAATAAACAACACAATTACATTTCTAAGCTCAGCCCCGGTGAGATTCTACTTCTTTAGGTTTTCACAATTTTTAAAAAAGCATTCTGGTACAGAACATTTTTTTTGTTAAGGTAAGTGTACCCATTCGTAGTATTATGAAATGTATACTTAGAAGCACCGAATCTGTTTAGATTCAGAATATTCATATGATTTTCGAATATAGAATCTAAATGTGAGAAATCTTCAATACTTTTCAACACAAAATGCAAAGACAGAAATACATTCAGCAAACACAAATTAACGTTTGGAAAACTATCACAAATATTTTAATGTTTAATTCATATTTTTTAAAAATAAATATTCACTAATTCGTATAATTTCTTGATGTACAAATGTACGCAATATGGTACAAAAAAGAAGGGTAATTTCCTAATTATATAATTTTTTCTTTGAGAATTTTAAAAAAGTGAATAAATTATTATTTGAATTGATTTTTAAAAATATATTTTTTCTGATATGAAAATATATTTATTATGACTTGATTTTTCCGGCTTTATGAAAAAACTTCAGAGATGTTTAAGGAAGATTCAATAATTCTTATAATTTCTTGGTGTACCAGTGTGCGTATGATTGTTGATATCAGCCATACGCAACACTGCACCTAAAAAAGGAGAAATTCCTTTATCAAATAGTATTTCCTTGAGAGTTTTAAAAAAGGAAATGAACTATTTTCAATCTCTAGACAATTATATGAATTAATATTTCAATTTATTTTTATTCTGAAGTTTTTTCCAATTTTTTTCTTGATAACAAAAATATATGTATTATTTTCCGAAATAAAGATTAAATTTGGAATATGCTTTTCATACCTCAGATTTGTTCAATAAAAATTATCTACAATTTGTATGGTGTATCGATGTGCGTATGATTATTGATATCATATAAAGGGATATATTTCTATTAAAATAGTTTTAAGAATTTTAAAAATTTAAATAGACTACAGTAAAAATCTTGATAATCCGGATTGTCCGGCAATCCGGACTACATTTCACAACTCATTGTATATTCTATAATCTGTATTGTTTGTCTCTATTTGACTATATACAATCGAATTATGAATATGCATTTATTTATAAGAATCGTAGAATGGCACGAACCTACATTTAGAATTATGAGTGTTTAGCTTATCAGTGTAGTATTTTTTCACGACGCCGTCAGTAAAGTGGTCCTGTAAAACTGTACCTATTTCAGAAAAAAAACACCTTTTATATTTAAAGCTCATACTTTTGCAATGAACAATTTTATTTGCTACAACAAAAACTTAAAACTATTTATATGATCACTTAATAAAGAATTAAACCTATTTAAAACCCTCGGTAATCCGCAAAAATTGGTAATCCGGATTGGGGTCTGCAATTTTACTGTATTTCCAATCTCCAGATAATTACACGACTGATGGCATCAGTCATTAGCAACACAGTACCGAAAAGAAAAATATTTCGTAATCGATTTGATTTTTCGTCGAGAATTTTAAAAATGGAAGTAGATTTTTAATGAATTTCCTATAATTTGTACAAATTTTTAAAGTACCAAAGTGCGTATGATTATTGACACAAGTCATACGCAATATATTACATTAAAATTTCATAGTCCAATGAATTTTAATTTAACTTTCATTGTTTGTAATTTAAAAATACATTTTATTGGAATTTATTTTAAAACCTCTTTTTTTTAATTATACATTTTTCAATCAGAAATCGATAATTCGTCAGATAATAGTTATATGCACCAACGTGTCATAAAAATAGTTTCTCATTGGAAATTATAATACTGTAAATAAATTATTTCCCATCCCCACACAATTATAACATTTTATTTATTATTCACCAATGCATTACCACTTTGTGTATGATTGCTAACATCACTCATACCTTAAATGGAGAAAAGGAAGAAAGGAAATTGTTTTTGTTTGGTAATTTTAATAGTGAAAATATGTAAGTTTAAATTCCCAATACTTACACGAAACTAAAAAATATATTTATCTGTTGATTCTAATTTTAATATATTCTAAAATATAATTTTCCTAATTCATGATATTCAAAAAGGATTCAACAATTCATTTAACTCCCAGTTGTACCATTGCACGTATAACTGTTGACATCTCTCATACGCAACCCAGTACTCCAAAAGGAACTTTTTATAATTTGAAAATAATCATAAATTAGTTCCGATTCTCGGATGATGACAAAAATAAAAATGCAAACGGATGTAGATTAGTAAACTATTGAACTTGATGAACGAACCAGTTTATTTAAATGTACTGAAATAGTTAAAGGTGGGTGCGAATTATTGAAAATTCCCCATATAAAAAGTGACCAATGAAGGGAGAATAAAGAGAAACAATTGTCCAGTGTCGTAAGCCACGTTTCTGCTCAGCATTGTTCTGTATTCCGAAATTTTTAGAATATCTTAGAGATCTAAATGACATAAGAGTGTACCAACCTATACTTCCGATTACCATATTTATTTTCGAAAAAATTTTTGTTGCAAAAAGAAAACAAAATGAAAAAATGGAAATTATTTTTAAATAATATTTTGGAATTTTTATTTTTTAAATAATTTTTGTTTTTATTTTTTTGTTTTTAATTTGGTAACCATAAATATGTTAATTGTATATATATGTAATTATATGTATGTATGTGTATATATATGAAGTCATGTATGTATGTAGTACAGAGAAATCACATCAAATATATATATTAGCAACAGTTTGTTTGTTTGTTTATTGAAGTACGTACATTCGAGACAACAAATATAAATAATTATTATTTTCTGTTTTATATAAAACAAACATACACTCTCAAGTAGGTTTGTAAGTTTTCAATGGAAATTTCTCTTGTATTTATTTTACCTTTAATTCGTAATAAATATACGTAGATGTATATTTATTTATTTAAATTTGTTAATATATTTTTCTTTTTAAATATAAATGGTTTAGGTTTTTCGAACAAAAAGCAAAATTTTTGGGGGTTCTTATAGTTTCTTAGTTATTATTTGTTTCATTTCAAATTTCTTTTTTATTTCATTTTATTTTTAGTATATATATTTTTTTTTTGTTTTAAATTTGTAATATATATTTTTATTACCTTTCATTTATTTTATTTTCATTGTAAATATTTTAAGCATAAAACATAATTTTTGTATGTTTTATTTTCTTCTTAAAATAATTTCTCAATTGTTAACCTTAAAAATCTATGATTTCCTTTTTTTTGGTAATTATATGTAAATGTAACATTATAATTTTTTAATAAATGTATTTTTTTTCTTTTGTTTTTTTAGAAGTTATATATTGTTTGTATTTTTTAAAATATTTGTTTTTTTTAATTTCTCAAAGAAAAAATTGCTTTCATAGGTTTCAGTTTTTATATGTCTTGGGGGATTTTTTGTTTGTTAAGTTTAAAAATAAATATGTGAAATCAAAAATATAGAAAAAATTTTAACAAATAACCTCTGAGGAGAACTATTTAATGATTATATATATATATATATATATATATAATAAAAATAGTTTTTATATTTATTATAGTCATTATAAAAATAAATACGTTATTATTTTTAATAAGGGTTCACTAAATCGTATTATTTTGTTTTTTCGTACCAAAGTGCGTATGATTGTTGACATCAGTCATACGCAACACAATACCTCAAGAGGAAAAATTCCATGGTTGCATAGTTACCTAAAAAATTAAGGCTTGGAAAACTATCTATCAAATAGTATAATGTTTAATTCATATCTGTTTAATGAAAATTCACTAACTCGTATAAATTCTTGATGTACAAATGTGCGTATGATCGCTGATATCAGTCATACGCAACATGGTACAGAAAAGATGGGTCATTTCCTGATCAAATAGTTTTTTTTTCTTAGAGAGAAAGAAGAGAAAATTCGAAAGGAAATTGTTTTTGTTTAATCATTTTAATAGTGAAATCGGTAAAAAGAATTTAAAAACAAAAATTAGTAATAGGGGATCTGAAATATAATTTTCATATATCATAATTCAATTAGTAGTCAATAATTCAATAAATTCCCGGGTGTACCGTTGCACGTATAACTGTTGCCATCTCTTATACGCAACCCAGTACTCTAAAAGGAACTTTTCGTAATTTGAAAATAATCATAAATTAGCTCCGGGAAAATAAATATTATAATATTATTAATAATTGAAATAATATTACACGGATAAGTTCTTAAAAAATTTTTATTCTGAAGTTTATTCCATTATAACTTGACAACTGTTTCCTGACATGATAACAAAAACATATATGTTTGCAAAAAAGAATATAAAATGTAATTGTTTTTATAAAAAAAATGAGGAATTCGGAATATACTTTTCATACTACATATTTGGTTAATGAAGATCCACTAACTTTTATAATTAGTTGGTGTACGTGTCTGCGTATGAGTGTTGATATCAGTCATACGGAACACTGTACCAAAAAAGGTTGTTCTCTAATAAAATATTTTTTTTTGAGAAGTTATGAAATAAAAATAAAAAATGTTGTCAAGGTATTATAGCTTTGTGAAGCCCCAGATCGGGTCAAAGGATAAGCATGCCTGTTTTGATAAAGATCGGTAAATAATTAGCGGGTCAAATGGACCCTTTGTGTGAAAAATGACAAAATGTGTATTCTATAGCGTATATATTTACCCCTGAAGGTTGCCCTTTGGTATTGGTATCAATTATATTGCCGTATGTTCTCGGTTGTGGGAGTTACACTTATGTATTCATATATTTTTTAGTAACCCATTGCCACACTAGGGGGCGGAAATATAGCGCTGAGAGCTTAGAAATATTCCCTGAGGTTCCAATTATGATCAAGGCCAACGCCTATAATTTTCGGTGATTATCAGATAATAATATTGGGATGAATTGGATCGAAAAATTATTTTTTGTGTTTTTTTGAGTCGATCTATAAGCCACATTTGAAAGCCGAACATCACAACACAACCCAATCTGGAATCTGGCCAAGTAATTAGAAGGGCTGTACTTAATCTAGTCGATTAAGAGGGTGGCGAAATATTGCCCAAGCTCAGAACATAGAAACACAGAAATTTTCGTGGAAGTTGTGTAGGGTATAATATGGTCTGCCCTGTCCGACTATACTGCTCGGCATACTGGTTTTTGTATAAAGTGTATTCAGAATGTGCTGGCATTTAAAACATAGTATTTGTTTTTCTAAAATTTTCAATGAAAATTCACCATGTCGTACATATTTCATGCCGTACCAATGTACGTATAATTATTGACATCTGTCATACGCAACACGGCACATTAAACAGTACATTTTCAAAATAAACCAGTAAGGAAAGTAGTAAAGTCGGACTGGGTCAACTATATGATACCATTCACCACTTTGGGTATATTCAACAGATGATTCCCAACAGATGTCGTATTTTTAAAGGACCAGTAAAATGAAATTGGATCCATCAGCATGTCATTCTGCAACCTATACTAAATGTTTCTTTTGGTCAGATATAGAAGCTATATCTAAATCTGAACAAATTTCAGGAAACCGAATTTCGTGCAAATCGAAAGATATATAAAGACTTTGGTGCAACATTTACCTTAAATCCGACGAAAATGTATATGGGAGCTATATCTAAATCAGAACCGACTTTCACGAAACTTTGCACACATCATTCTAGACCTAATTCATTCAGCTGTGCCACATTTCGTGCAATTTCAATAGGGTTCGTCCTTGGGCCAAATAAGTGACCTATGCCAAATTTCATCCAAATCGGATCATAAATGCTACTTGTACTTTGTTCACAAAATTCATGGACGGACGGACATGCGTAAAACGACTCAAAAAGTGATTCTATGCATATTCTCAAAAGGAACCATGTGTCTATCTCATTTCCTTTTGCTTGTTACAAACATATGCACAAGGACATAATACCCTGTACCACAGTGAAGGGTATAAAAATATCTTTCAAATTTTTATATAATGGAAATTCATCTCCGATCGCTAAGATAATTATTTTTTAATTTGTTTATTTATTGCAATTAATTTTTGAATATGGGTTCATCATTTCATAGAGTTAGATATACGTATGGTTGATGACATCAGTCATACGCAAAACAATACTTTAAAGACGAAAATGTTTATAGTCAAATACATTTCTTGGAGAATTTAAATAATCACAAAGAGGAATTACTTCCGATCCCACCACACCTTTAATATTATTTCATTCTTTGTATAAAAAATTGTTTGGAACTCGTAATATAATTGACATATTTCATATTTTTCAATTATTTTAATTTCGTTGGGGTACTAATGTACGTATAATTGTTGACATCAGTCATACGCAACACAGTACATTAATGATCATAACTAGTTTATTGGAAATTTTAATAATAAATTTAAAAAATAGTTAAAGGAATATTTTAGAAAAAATTATCTATTATTATATTGAAATTCGAATTAAACTGAATAAAATTTGTTTTATGATATTTTTTTTAAAAGTCCATACAGAGGTTATTTGTTTAATAATTTTCATGTTTTTTTTTAATTCTAAGTTTTTTTTTTCTTATCAGTTATTAGAAAAACCCAAATAATTACAGAGTTTTGCCCTTCCAATACATTCGATTTTCTTTCATTTTGGTTTCTTGTAAAATAATAAATATATGGTATTTGTTTAAAAGTTATGTAAAATAGTATAGATGTTGTTGCTGTTATTTGTCTGATAGTTTTTTTTTGTCATGTTGTTTGTCTTTATTCTATATATATATGTATGAGTAAATATGTATGTTAGTTGTAGTTGTTGTTATTGATTTATTGAAATATTGCAGTTTCTTTCTGTGTATCTTTGTTTGTTTCAATAATTGACTAGTATAGGGGATTTTTTTATTATTTTATTTTTAAAAACAAATCTAAAAAATATAAATAAATTAAATAAAATCTTTTAATTATTACTTTTATAAATTAAAATAAATATTAGTTTCTATATATAATTAAAAAAATAAACTAAATAGTAGAACTAATTTTAAGACAGGGATTTTGGTCTATGGCTATGGAAAAATTAAAAAACAAAATAAGTCAAATGCTCTTTTTGTCTAGTTTTGATTATAATTTCTCGTTTTATATCAATTTAATGATTATTACAACTATTTGTTAAGTTTCTTGGTTTTATTTTCTGCTTAAAATTTTTGTTTGGTCCTCATTGTATATTTTAATATGATTATTTTCTTACTACTGTTTTAATAACACAATGCTACAAAATGATTTTAAATTAAGTAATTTATGTCGATTTTTACCAAATACTCATTTTAATACGTTTCTGTATTGAAATCAGTAAAATATTAAATTTATTGCAAGAAGTTCTAAGGCGCGTATGAATCTTGACACTACTCATACGCACTAAGTAATATTGCTATTTATTGAAAGTACCGCAGAGCGTATGAACGATGTCAATGTTAATACACATTGAAAGCAGTAATATGTTAAAAATTGTAAATGCGTGTCATGAAAAATACTCTTTCTCCAATGTACTACTGATACGCTTTACGTTACTTCAAAGGTATACAAGCAATAAAATTAGTTCGATTTCTTGGGAGAATAACCGTGTTTTATTAAAGTAGTAATTTGTGATCCTGCAGAGCGCACCAATGTGGGTGTGAATAATAACACTGTTCATACGCACCAATGAATAATACGTTTTCCCGAGCGCATGAATGATGACATTACTCATACGCTTTAGCTCGATTTCTTGGGAGAATAACCGTGTATAATCAGGACATTTTTCATATTCTGAAGAATGATCGATTTTAAATAAAAAAAATGAAGACTATTATGTTATCATGTTGTTTTAGTTAGATTGTTGATACCAATAATATGATCGTATGAATAATAACGATGCTCATACGCACCAATCGCTTTCTCTGGTGTACTACCCAGCGCAAGAGTGATTACATTACGTATACGCCTTATATCATCTTAAAGGTTTGAAAACCTTTAGTTCAATTTCTTGAGAGAATAACCATGTATAATCAGGAAATTTTTCATATTCTGAAGAATGATCGATTTTAAATTCACAATTTGAAGACTATTTTGTTATTGTGTTTTTTAGTTACTTTGTTGAAACAAATAATATTATAACATTTTTAAAACAAGTACCAATAATCGTATGAGTAATAACCATACTCATGTGCACCAATAAATAAGAATTTTTGCCTAGTGTACTTCTGAGCATTAATGGCATTAATTATACGCTTCACATCACCTTTAAGGTTTCAAAGAAATAAATTTAACTCGATTTCTTGAGAGAATGATCTGATCAATTTTAAATTAATAATTTGCAGGCTATTTTGTTATCGCGTTTATTTAGTTACTTTGTTGAAACCCATAAAATCTTTACATTTTTAGATGAAGTACCTATGGGCGAATGAATAATAACACTATTCATACGCACTAAGAAGTACAAATTTTCCTCTAGTGTACTTTTGAGCGCATGAACGATGGCATTACTTATACGCTTCACATCACCTTATAAGTTTCAAAGAAATACGTTTAGTTCGATTTCTTGAGAGAATAACCTATATTATAGAGACATAGATTATATCTCTAGTGTCTATTGAGCGCATGATTAATGGCAATACTAATAGGAGTCGCAGCACCTTAAAAGGTTCGAATAAATCAGTATAGCTCAGTTTCTTGGGAGAATTATATGTGTTGTAATCATTTTTAACACGAGATATCCTGCGACGATTTTATATCAATAGTTTGACAGCAATTTGTATTTTTAGATTTACAATAATTTGCATAGTTAGAAATATTTGCAGCATATTTTTTGAGGCTATAATCGTCAATATTCAATCCAATATTCTTTAATTTTAAAATTTAATTTTAAAAATTGTAATTTTTTGTTAGTTTTATTATAATATTTAAGGGGACCCCCCCCCCATTCTCGGGGTCAAAATTTTTGTTGATATAATTCGAATCTACACTGATTAAAGAATGTGTCTACAAAATTTCAAGTGAAAATCTCAAGAACTGTTGAAGATATATCCGATTTATTGTGTCAGCATCAAGTGACGGCTGAAGGGCTTCTCAAACTTTAAACGCGTTTTTCTCTAAACATTTTTTTGCGAATGGCGGGCACGATAACTCAAAAACTAATAATCCAATCGGTTCCAAATTTTGCAACGTTTCTCTGGGAGTGTATAGCTCTCGTATGAACTAGGATAAAGCCAATCGGTGAAGATCTTCCTTATTTTTTACCTTGGTTTTTGGTAAAAAATCCGCGATTTTTCAAAAATATTTTTTCAAAGGGCCACCATTTTCTTAATTTTAGAGCGAAGTCAATAATCCGCGATTTTTCAAAAATATTTTTTCAAAGGGCCACCATTTTCTTAATTTTAGAGCGAAGTCAATAATCCTAGTTCATACGAGAGTCAGACATGTACTCTTTCTAACACCGTGGGAATTTTCGGATTCCGATGTTCCAGTGAGGAGTTATCATGCCCGCCATCAAAAATAAGGACTTTTCTTTAATTACAAAAAACAACAACAAAACAATAACAAAATTTTTTTGTAAATTATTTTTCTTCTCTTTTAAATCTTCAATTATATATGTGCAAAGTTACAAACCTTAACAAGCATAGGTATTGATTTACCAGCCCATTGAAAATCTTGAAAAAATAAAATCGAGAATGGGGGGGGGGGGTTCCCTTAAATTAATTTATTGACTTTGTAATATTAAATCGAAATGTTTCCCGGGGGAGAAGATCTGAACAAAAAATTAGCATGACAAGTCTTTCAAGTTTTCATTCGTTGGAATATATGTTGATTATTTTGGTCCGAGATGTTGATAGAGTATGAAATGGGGATGGTTGGCCTTTAATCTGATATAAATTCTGTTGGATCGGGATTCCCTAAACGAAATACTCTTTGATTTAAACATAATACATTGAGGTTAACTCTATAGAGAGAAAAACTGACGTAAAATCACACATCGAGCATATAATTAAAACATTATTTTAGCTGAACAAGACTAGGATTCTAACCTATGTTCCCTGAATAACAAAATTGTTGCCAGACTACTTAGCGTTCTGAATCAATAAGTCTCTTCCGAAGATTGCACAAAAAAATTACCATCGCAACAACAAAAAATCTGCTTTGAAAAGGACAGCTTCTGGAGTGAAGACATATGTCGAACCTTGATAATTTTGAATTCGAATCGCAGATGAAACTAAATACAAGTTATCAATCCCCCATTCTCGATTTTAAATTTTCAAGATTTCCAATGGGCTGGTAAATCAATACCAATGCTTGTTAAGGTTTGTAACTTTGCACATATATTATTGTTGATGGCGGGCTTTCTAGAACGTCGGAATCCGAAAATTGTATTAAAAAAATTCCTTAAGAATTTATAAAACCTCATAACCCAATATGCCGCATAATCAATGTCAAAACGTGTCCATTATGGTGGGTGTGTAGGTTCTCTTTCTCTCCCCGGCTTTCCTTTTCATTGTAAAATTTCGATCATTAAGCTCGACTCGAAAGAGAAAAACTACAAATTTTTTAAAGACAATTCTGAGCTCCAATTATTGCAAAATTTTAACAATAATTTCAAAACCTTCGTGCTCAATACTTTTAAATTTTGCGAATATTTTAGGATCTATCCCATTTGTAATTTTGTAGTATTAGGAACTACTTTTTAGTTTTTTTTTATGTTGAATATTCGTAACTTTCTATCCCAAGATTTTTTCGAATTAGAAAACGTGTTTTTTTTTAATTGACGTTCATACTGTGTTGCCTTTTGGTACTTTTAGCAAAAGTGATGCCATTATAGTGCAAAAACAGAGTTGTATTTAAGATTATCTCGATTCCGAATTGCATATCGAACAAATCGATATAATGAATCGATTTACTTTTTTATGGTAAATCGAGGTAAATTATTGAGTTAATGGTTTCAATATGAAAAGACTGGCAACATTTTCATTTCGACCTTAACCTCACATTTTATTCTTAAATTTAAAATCACTATAGAAATATTTTTAGTTTCCTTTGTAGCATTGTGGTATTACTAAAAACCAAAAATTAAAAGATAGAAAATTATAAAACACTACTTCTTTAAAAAAATGTCTATATATAGAGTTAAAAAACATGAAACTTACAGGAAGACCGGTTTTATTACTTCATTATATATATTTTTTTCAGCAGAATATACTAAATAAAAAATACCAAATATACTATTTATTTTTATTAAAGAAAAGTAATAATAATAATAACTAGGAAAGAAATACACTTGTACAACTAATTTCATATATTTTTGTTACTTGATCGTTGTTCACTATAAGTCTTTTGAGTTACATATATTTGAATAATTACTTTTTCAACACTATACAAAATAAATGAAGGAAGAAATTTTTTCAAATAAAATACGTTTTTGTTTCTGAGGTTAGGTTTCCAAAAAATACTTCTTACAAAAAGTCTCATTTCTAAATATATATAATAATATATGTATATATATGTATTTGACACAACACTTTAGTTCTTGATGATATATCTATATATAAATACATACAAATATATATATTTGTACGATATATATATTTATGTATGTGTGTAAAATTTTGTCTTAACACTGTTGTCTTTCTTTGTCTATCGAAGATTTGATTCGATATGGTTTTAATTTCATGTTGTTGTTTTTGGGAATTCGTTTTAATATTCTCAATATGATTTTAGAGATATAAGTTTGTACTTATTTTTTTTCTATTTATGTTTACTAAAAGGTTAATACTTCGTTAATTGCTTGGTTGCCAGTTTATTTGGAATTATATATAAGGGTTTCTGATATAATATATATATGTATATAATATCACGGGATATATAATGTAGGTATGTTCTGTATATATATTTAATAACCTATACTATTATTTGTTTTTAATTAGATTTCAATATTTTTTTAATTATTTTATTTTATTTTTTATTATTTTTGTTACTAGAAAAATACTTTCAAGTTCCAAATAGTGTTTTCAATATTAATTTCTTATACTGTTCTGTATTTGAAACTCTATTTTTTTATAAAGGGTTTTGTTTTAGTTGTTTTATTGTCATACAATTCTAGAAAAAGTTTGTTTATTTACTGAGTTTTAATAATAGATATATGTAAGGTATATACTCGATATATATACATTTATATATATGTGTGTGTGTAATTTGTGAATAATTGTTGTATTTTTATGTTTTGGGCTATAGGGTATTGGTTTTTTTATAGTAGGCCTCATTTTCGAACATCTCAAGTCCTAAACAACATGTCTATTTTTTTTTTAATCTAGTAAGAGCACATTAATATTGTTTTGAATTTACCACCTAAGTATGTGTGTTTGTATGTTTATGTATTAATGTATTTTTATTTGTATTAATGTATTTAGTTTTTGTAAAGTGAAAAAATATCTCCTAAATCTTGTTTTACAACTTCAATGACTGCGTTTGAAAATGTGATAAAACATTTTTTCACATTGTAAATTTTTTTAAATATTTTCGGTATTCGGACCCAGTAAATAGTAGAAGAAATAAAATTGAAATCTTATGGCAAAGAGGAAAAAGAAATTGTATTTTTTTAAATACCTATTTCTTTCAACAATAAAATTCTTCTTTCCTACAATTACGATATCTGTTTTCCTAGAAGTTTTAGCACATCTTGGATTCATAGGATTCTTGAAATCGAATACACAAGAAATAGAAATCAATTATAACTTTTTCAAAATCAAGAAGTAAATTATATCTGATTGTAATTTTGTTATAAATTTAATGTTTATCCAAAGAGTCTGATATTTTGACATTCGAGTTATTTGAACGGGAAAAAATATCAACAAAGGTCCATATTTGGGTATAACTTGCATTTCCGATATTGAGAAAGTCTCCATATAAGGTTCCAACCCCATGGCCTATAAATAAGGTCATCCAGGGAGACCACCACGATATCTGCGCCATACAAGTTTGCTGTCAAAATGCATAATTGTGAATTGACTTCCATTATGAAAACGTAAACAAAGTCGAAATTTTTGACATTAGACTTGAGAAAAAACAGCTGTTTTCTAATTTCGATTGCTACCTGGGTGACTTTATTAATAGATCTTGGTTCCAACCTTATTTTTAGATATTGGAAATTTCCAAGTCGTAGATTAAATTGTCCAAGCAATAATTAGTTAAATCCTTAGACCTAACTACCATATATGACCTATTTCGACCTACTTTGAAAATTCTTGCCACATTTTCCCATCAATGTGGTTGTGGTAGAATAAAGGCTCTGCCGTATTTTATGTATTTTGAAGGTTTTAATCCTTGTAGAAATTTTTCAATATAGTTCGAAGTATATATAATGGTATTTATTTCATTTCTGTTTTTGGAGGAATGACAATTTTGATCAGCCCGAATTTAACCCCTTTTTATTTGATGTAGTCAATAAATGGGCCCTGCAATTATTTACAGTTCAAAATCCAAGGTGTTCGTATATATTTGTAATTATATGTCCCTGTGCCATAACGAAATAACGGTTTGAGAGCCGAAGAGTTTTTGAACCAAATCCGATTTATGATCCAAAGTCCAATCATGAATACCAAATCCATAATGAATTTTTCTCCTTTCATCATGAACAAAAAATCCGCAAGTAAAAAAATCCTTAATGAAAAAAGTAGGTATCACTTTTATTTAAAATGTTTCGGCCGATCAAGGCGATGATGAAAAAAATTATCACATACATAACCGACTTTTTTTATTTTTTAAAAATAATTAATAATGAATTTTGACAGCAAACTTGAGAGTCAGCTGATCTCCCTGGATGACCTTACAAATAGACCTTGACAGTAACAGAACAACAAATGATGTTCCAAGGTCTAGGTCAATCGATTAATAGGCCTTTATATGACCCAACAATAAGGTCGTAAGATAAGTCCAGATGATTGCACCCGTGCTGTTAAAATGTTTTCATTTTCAGCAAACTTGAGAGTCAGCTGATCTCCCTGGATGACCTTACAAATAGACCTTGATAGTAAAAGAACAACAAATGATGTTCCAAGGTGTATTGTCATCCAGCTGCCTCTCAAGTTTGCTGCCAAAATTCATTATTGTGAATTGACTTCCATTATGAAAACCATGGCACAATGAATAGGTAGTCCATTTAGCGCAGCTGATGTCTTGATTAACTGCCAATGTGGGTAATTTCTACTTGTATTCGATGTGCAGTGTTGCCAACCATTTGAAATATTATATGGAAAAATTTGACAGATAATCGAGACAAAAACAAAGGCTTTTGTTGGTATACATCACCTTATTATTGCATCATGAAGAAAACGTAAACAAAGTCAACATTTTTGACGTTAGACTTGAGCCGAACAGCCGTTTTTCCAATTTCGAATGTTATTTGGGTGACCTTATTAATAGATCTCGAAAAAGGGTACACAAGATGCGAAAAAGGCTCTTTAGTGATGCCATCTTTACGTATATATTTTTCTCAAGTTATTCATGGATTTGATTATAAAGAAATGTGTTTTCCTGAAGGATTGAATTCCGTGCTGATGTTCATGATCGGGCTGTTACAATTCGTTGTAAAAAAACTGTGCTTTTTTATTGCAAAAAACTTTGAGAGCAAAAATCCAAGATGTGCGTATTTTTTAAATTTTTTAATTAAAAAAAAAAAACCGGAAAATAGAATTCAAAATAAATCCCCTTCTTATGAAAAAATTTAAATTCTAAAATAAGACAAAGATTTTTTTTATCTTAAAAACTTTCTAACTGTGCTATTGAAAATCAAATAGTATATTACTAAAATACATTTAATAAAATCAACGAATATGCCAAATTTTTATAATTTTTTGTTTACATGAAATGTTACTAAGAAAAACTAAAGATGTTTATTAAACTAAAAGAATGTATAATAACAATATTTGAATATTTTTTTTTTAACAATGATATCCAAGTCATGTGGTTATGAAAGATAATTAAAAAAAATCTATGATAGATTTAAAAAGATGTTTGCTGGCTTAATTTTTACTAGAAAAATTTGCTACACATACACTATTTTCTTTTAAAAAAATACATGTCTGTATAATGTAGTTAAAAGTATGCATATCTAGAACGGATTTCAAAAGCAAAGTATTTATATATTGTTTCTATATGTTTTTGTTTTTAATTTATATATAAATTATAAATAATCAAGGGAAAGATGAAATGAATTGATTTTCTTTTTTTTCAATTTGATAATAAAATAAAAATTTTTTAAATTTGTCTTTAGTTTTTTATTGAATTGAAATTTTAATTAGCATATTAGGCTCGGTAGTAGAATTGGACAATATTGTCCCTTTTCGATCCACTACGCATATGTGAAACTAATTCCATAGTTCATTTTAATGAAATCTTTCATAGATTCACACCAGTTCATTTATTCAATTCATGAACGAAAAAGTGTATATGAACCACAGGAGAACTGAGCTACTGAAACAAAAGGATCTAAATGATTAAGAGAACCGGATCTAGTAATGAACGGTTGTTTTGCGGAATAGTTTCTTCAAATTAATTCGTTCCAGAACAACACAACTCTAATATTTAGATCCAATTTCTTTGTGATTTGCACATCTTTCCCCTTGAATATAATTTTTGTTTGTTTCAACCAAGCTCTAAATTAAAGTGTTTTATATAAAAAAGTTGTATAAATATATATGGGAAGAAGATTACACATAACAAATATCATACATATTATCGGTACTTTTTTGTTTTTGGTCATCATACAAACTAATATCTCTAAAATCAAATAAACCTTTAATACAGTAAAAATTAATATTTAAAAAGTCATTACATTGTATTTTACATTGCACCGTATCGAACAATACAAAAACAACAAGTCTGAGAACATTTGTTAAACAAGCTTTTTTCCTACACCATAAAAATTTTTCCCCGTTCGAATTCGTTTATATAATTTATTTACTGGAAACTTTTAATAAACTTAGTTTTGTACATTTCTGATTGAACTGGCTTGTTCATAGTTCACTATTTATTTCATTGATTAATCGATCCCCAATTCAGCTCGTTAATAGTTCACTATTTAGTTCGTTCATAGATCATAGGCAGTGAAGCGTTAGTTTTGAATCTTTGAAAAATTGAAATAGATTTTAATCACTTTTTTTGTCAATTCTAATGTCAATAATTAGAACATTGTTTATGTTTTCACAATGGAAATAAATTCATAAATTCAAGGTCTATTAATAAGGTCATCCAGGACGACCAGTAGGATATCAGCTGCTACTCAATTATTCTATAAAATTCCATTATTGTGAATTGACTTCCATTAGGAAAATGTACAAATGCCGTCACCATTTTTTGACATTAGACTTGAGAAAAAATTCTGACTTTCGCTTGCTGGATGACCATATTAATAGGCCTTGAGCTGGATGACCTTATTAATAGGTCTTGAGCTGGAATTCCTAGGTCAAAACAATTAGGAATTGACAGTTTATCAAGACATCAGCTGCGCTAAATGAACTACCTATTCATTGTGCCATTTCATTTTGACTTAATCGTATAAAAATATAAGTAAAAAATGACAGTATGGCGGATTTTCAACCAAAATTTACGATAATATTCGTCTTGAACTTGCCAAAAAAAAAACTATCAAATAAGGTGATGTATCCAAACAAAAACCTTTTTTTTTTGCCACGACCATCAGTCAAATGTTTCCTTATAATATTTCACATGGTTGGCAACATTGCACCTCGAATTCAAGTAAGAATTACGCGCTTTGACAGTTAATCGAGTCATCAGCTGCGCTAAATGGACTAACTATTTATTGTGCCATGATCAATGGTATATATTTAAAAGGTCTACCAGAAACCAAAAAAAATCTGCCATTGTGATTGAATTATCCTCAAGCTGTCAATATTTTTGTTTACGCTTTCATACAATTAATTCCAAGATCTATTAATAAGATCACCAAGATAGCAATCGAAATCGGAAAACAGCTGTTTTTTCTCAAGTCTTATGTCAAAAATTTCGACTTTGTTTACGTTTTCATAATGGAGGTCAATTCACAATAATGCATTTTGACAGCAAACTTGAGAGGTATCGATTATCAGCTGGTCTCCCTGGGTGACCTTATTTATAAGCCACAATTAATTCAAAACGGAAAACATTTTGAGCTTTTATTTATATATATTTATAGCTTAAACGAGTTTTGCCGATATTTGATGTTCAGAATTTCACTTCCTTGTTGTTTTTATATTGCTTTTGATGCTCGAAATACTAATTTTAATGCACAATACAAAAGTTGATGTGTGTGTTGGATGTAAGAAATATTTAATGAAACATTACTCCAGACGACAATCTAGTTGCTACATATTCTCTATTGATCACTTACAAAAAATATATTTAATAAAATAATAAGAATAATATTAAAAACATACACAAGTCAATGAGGATTTTTTGAGATGTTGAGTATTTTTGACATAACCTCAATATTGTTTTAAGCTTAAAAAATAATCATATTTTTAGAACAACAATTATGTGGACTAAGGTTTTCTAAGGTAGAAATTTTTCGAAAAATAAAAACAGAAATACCAAGAAACTAAGCACTATAAACTAAATAATAGAGCATTTGACTTATTACAGCATTTAATATAAACTATTATTTTTTATTTTATTTTTTATTATCAAACATATATAGGCAAAGCTAAATTGGGTTACAAAAAAAAAAGAAACTTTTAAAAAAAATATATATATATATATATATATATATATATATATTATTGAATGCAAAGCAAAAATAAAACTTCCATAATGGAAAAATTATAAAAAATATGTTTTATTATTTTCTTCACAAATTATTACTAAACAAAGAATTTCTTTCTATAAAACTAAATGTGTATATTGTATATAGTTATTATTATAATAAATTAATATTGATGTATTCATATTCTGTAGGTTTATATATTTTTAATAAAAAATATATATTGAGATCAATTAAATACAAATAAAAAAATCATCAATAAAAAATCATCAATCATAAAAAACCAATTATTAATATAAAAAGGATGGCACAGTTATTTAAATAAAAGGAATGTTAGTTTTAATATATAATTAAGAAATAAACATCTTTGGTAAAGGTAATTTTTCTTTTTGAAAAACTAAAATAACTAAATGTAATATTTCCCACAAATAATGGAATTTTTATCGCAACGAAATTTATTTCGTACTTCATTACAAATCATTGCAAATTTTCAATTGAAATTTTTAAATTTGAATAGTATTTACATTCCACACATAACAATGTCGTTAGGTAATCATGTCATCACGGATGCTATTTTCAATATTAAGAATAATGTGATTTAATTTCACATTTTTAAATTCTATAAAAAATTATCATTAAGGCCCTCAGAGTATGAACAGTTCATCAACTGACGAAATATTTTTCATAAGTGGCTTTTTGAACTTTTCTCAAAAAATTCTGTATACCCCATACCCCATATAACATCAGTGTTATTTTTTCCACAGCAAAACTTAAAACCCCAATTCTAAGTTCAAATTACAAAAAATAAAAGAAAATTAAATAAATAATACATTTAATAAGCAACCATGAAAATATAAAAAAATTAACATAATTTACACTACAATCATATGAAAACACATGAACAAGTAATGACCATCATATGGCTTAACACCCTTGAATAATTGATGTGTTGTGTGCTTTAAATTCTGGAAAGTCTGCATTATTCACATATTGTTTGAACTTACCTGTAATATTTCATCAAACCATTCCCTCACACAGTTACATGTTGAATATTATAAAGTTATAACTACACTAGAAAAGAAGTAGTTAAAAAAATCTATGTTCAACAACAAAAAGTAATAACATAAACAAAATCTACAATTATTTTTTTCCTTTAAACGAAAAAAAAAATCATAAAGTCAACCAACTAAAAAAAAATAAACAACATTAAATAGTTTTTTTCAAAACAAGGACACAAAATTTTATTTACATTAATTCAAAATCTGTAAACTAAAATTAATTAAAATCTAAATGATATACTTTTCTATGTAAAATGAATGAAAAATTATAAAATCATGCATCAAAATTTTAATTTATAAAATAAGAATATAATAATAATAATAAAACAAATTAAATGAAAATTAAAAATATATATATCAAATTCTACAAAACTACAGAATTACTAACTAAAGTCAGAATTATGTCAAATATATAAGTACTAAAAAATCAGAAAACTAAAATTAAGGAAATTATTAAAAAAAATATTTATTCAAAATTAAATTTTAGGTAAATAAAAGTAAATTATTTATTTTTTTAAGAAGTGACATATAAAGGTGACAGTATACCACAGTAGAAGGGGGGATTCAAAATTTGAATGTTTGTAGAAATAAAAAAGGAAGAAAGATAGTAAGAATATAAATAATTTTATATCTAAAGTAAAAGAAAATATTATTATAGAGCAAAATATTCAAATTGATTTTATTATTCATATTATAATGAGAGAGCAAAATATTTAAAACTAATTGAATATAACATTTTTATTTCCATCTTTTTATAAAACAGGTTCTCAATTTTCTCTCTAAGAGAAGAAATCTTAAAAACATATATTATCATAGCTTTTTAATAATATTTTATATTCCTAAATATTTCAATAAAAAAAATATGTAAATAAAATATCTCTTCTAATAATACTTTTGTTGAATGTCCCTTGATTTTTTTTTTTCAATTTGTACAAAAAATTAAGTTTATAGTGAGAAGAGATAAAAAGAGGATTACTGTCAATTCGGTCAAAAAAGCCGGACCTATGTCAAAAAGTAGACCGATATTGATAATTTTTTGGTAGAAAGATTTGCTACGCAATGACAACTCAAAATACCAAATTGCAGCCAATTCGGTTGGAAAATGAGCCTAAACTCCCAAAAATACTTAATAATGGAGGGTACCGTTATATGGGGACTATCTTGAAAAATAGACCCATATAATTTTAGTAGGATGATTTCCTATACAATGAGAACTCAAAATGCCAAATTACAGTTAATTATGTTTAAAAACGTGTCCAAAATCGTTTAAATACCGAATATATGATGGTACCGTTATATGGGGACTATGGTTAAAAATTGGCCAATATTGATCATTTTTACTAGGGAAATTTGCTACGCAATGAGAATTCAAAATACCAACTTACAGCCAATTCCGTCGAAAAAAGTGTCCAAACTCCCCAAAATACCGAGTAATAAGGGTATCGTTATATAGGGGGCTATCCTGAAAAGTGGATCAATATGAATAATTTTTGGCAGACGCATTTCCTACCCAATGAGAACTCAAAATACCAAATTACAATTAATTTGCTTCAAAAACGTGTCAAAAATCTTTAAAATACCGAATATATGGGGGTACCGTTATATAGGGACTATGGTTAAAAATTGACCAATATTGATTATTTTTGGCAGGAAGATTTCTTACCCAATGAGAACTCAAAATACCAAATTAAGGCCAATTCTTTTGGAAAAAGAGCCCAAACTACCTAAAATACTTAATAGTGGAGGGTACCGTTATATGGAAGCTATCCTGAAAAGTGGATCGATATTAATAATTGTTGGCAGAAAGATTTGCTACCCAATGAGAACTCAAATTACCAAATTACTGTTAATTCGTTTCAAAAACGTGCCAAAAATCTTTATAATGTCGAATATATAGAGGTACCGTTATATGGGGACTATGTTTAAAAATGGACCAATATTGATAATTTTTGGTATGAATATTTGCTACCCAATAATAAGTCAAAATACCAAATTACTGCCAATTCGGTTGGAAAAAGAGCCCAAACTCTCTAAAATTTTTAATAATGAAGGGTACCGATCCTGAAAAATAGACCAATATTGATCATTTTTGGTATAAACATTTTCTACCCAATGAGAACTCAAAATACCAAATCCAAAAATCATTAAAATACCGAATAGTGGGAGGTACCGTTATATGGGGACTGTGGTTAAAAATAGACCAATGTTCAATATTTTTGGTGGGAAGATTTTTTGGCCAATGAGAACTCAAAATACCAAATTACAGCGAATTCGGTTGGAAAACGTGCCAAAAATCCCCAAAAAAATCGATATATAGGGGTACTCTTATATGGTGGCTATATTAAAACGTAGACCGATATATCCCATTTTTAATATCAAATATCCTAGAATCAACAGACAGACGGAAAGCATAAATCGGTATTATTTTTAAGAAGTAAAAAAGTGTCAGTTGGTGTTGCCGACCCTATGGTTTGCGGAGAAGGTCTTCGGAGTTTTTTATTATTCGTTTTATATAAGGTATATAATTAATTAAATTAAATATATATACCAGAGGAGAGGACAGACGGGTCCGACCTTCAACTTGATCTAGGCTCGATAAATATAATAGGTTGTGCAAAAGGTCTTCGGAGTTTTTTATTATTCGTTTTATATAAGGTATATAATTAATTAAATTAAATATATATACCAGTGGAGAGGACAGACGGGTCCGACCTTCAACTTGATCTAGGCTCGATAAATATAATAGGTTGTGCAAAATTGGGTTCAAATCGGACATTCCATTCCTTTGTGGATGAGGTACCAGAGAGAGTGGACCAATGAATCTCATTTTCCTACTCGAACTTGTGCTAAATTTGCATCAAATTGGATAGTCCATTCGCATGATATTTTAAAATTAATTTTTAACACAATTTTAAACATTTTTGGTTGAGGTACCAGAAGGAGTGGCCGATATTCCCCAGGTTCGAACCTAAACTAAGTATGGAGGAAATATTAAGATATGCAAAGTTTGGATAAAATCGATTATTCTCTTGGAGAATTATCGTGCGCACCAGCCAGCCAGAGAGATAGACAGACGGACAATGGATGGACTGACATGTGTAAATCGACTCCAAATTTTTCTGAAACGGATTTGGTCCAAAGAAACTTGAGATCTAAAACCAATATTTCGATGAGGCTCATTTTCACCTCATCAAAGTGTATATATCCTCATTAGCCATAAGGTATAAAAATAAATTTAAATTTTATTCCGATCCAGAATATCTATATACTTTATGAGGTCTAAGTTGAATATTTCCAGGTCCTCCTTATAATTGAGGTCATTAACATCTCAAAATAAAAACAATAGAAATTTAAAAGACAAATACATAGAAAAGAAATGGCGATATACAAGAAGAAGAGATGAAAGGCACAAAAACAAAATTGAACAAAATAAAGACAGACAACATTTAAAGTAAATTATATATACATACGTTTAATAGAGACATTTAAAAAAAATAGAGGGTGAGAGCGTGAGAGAGCAACAACTAAAAAACTGTTATTACATTAAGAAATTACATCAAAATATAAAATAACGAAATTAAAATTAATAATACAAAAAATATATATTTATTTTGTAGCTGATGAAATTATTAATTATTTACTTTTATTACAAAACTAAAAAGTATATGTACTTCAAAATATAATGGAAGAAAATTGTTATTTTAAGTACAATGAAAAGAAAATACAAAATACAAATTAAAAAAAAAAACAAAGAAAGTCAATTTCATGTTGGCATTTATAAATTTAAAGAAAATAGTGATAATGACAACAGAATTTGGTTTTTATAAAAGTCCGACCAGTCAGTCTGTTTTTGAAATATTCAAAACAAATGAATTCGTATTCATTGTTAACAATTCTCTGCAAATTTTTATTTATTTGAATTTTGCCTGATAAGGGCAATGATAATTTGAATGAGTTTTAAATCAGGTTTTTTTTCTCTTTGGAGTCGAGGAGCTCAATGATCGAGGTCTATTATAGCGAACAATCGTGCATCAATGACTCGAAAATCACGGTTTTTGAGTTATGCCTGTCTTGCAGCAAATGAGCGATATGATCACATGTCCCAATATGCCGGCTCATGGCATAACTAACGGTGAAACCCGTCACATAATGGTGGTTGTGAATGTTCTTCTCCTGTCCTTCCTTGTAAACCTTCGATCATTAAGCTCGACTCGAAAGAGAAAACAGCTGACTTAAAATTCTCTGTTCATGTATTATTTTCTTTTCCAAATAAAAAAATTGGTTTAATTCACTTACAGTCCTTCGTTTTGAATTTAACAGAAACCGACCATACATTATTCAGAATTAATTACAAATATTATGGGATTTTTTGGTAATAAAAAAATCAGAATTTTAAATATATAATACTTAAACGTTTTTGATAATTTTTAAAAATAAAAAATTAAGTAATTGTTAACCTATGTTATAACTAATAGTATAAGGAAACTTAAAATAGAGTTCACAAAAACAAAATAATAATTACAAACTACCAGATAAAATTAAAACCTACAGTACTACAATGAATGTTTTTTTTCACTTTGTTAATAAATTATAATTAAGCCATCCATGTATGTGTATACAAGACATATCCATTACAAAAACAAAAACTATGTTTTATAAGTATAAGTATTTGTTTTTTAAATTCGTTACATGTTAAGGGATTTGTTTTTTACTGATATAGTACTATTTACGTTCTAAAAATAATAGTATTTTAAAATCTAAAAAAATTAGTGATAATAGTTTGTTATAATTATTATTACAAATTTAAGGAGAATACATAAATCTGTAACAATTACAAATCTAAAAGAAATTATTTATAAACATTAATATTATTTTAAATCTGAGCGGTTTACGTTCCATAAAAAATAATAATTCAATTGTTGTATTTGAAACTACTTTTACAAAGAAAGTTATACGAGAAGGGTGTAGGTGAACTAAAGGCAGGTATTTTTGTAGCAGGAAATCGAATTAATCAGTTATTGTATTACTGTTTGGTGTACTAGAAACCTTAACAAGATCCTGTAATAATTATACGTATTAAAAAAATGGAAATCAGGACAAATTCAATTTATTTCTCTGATGACAATGATCCCTTCCTTTCGTGTCCTTCACCCTCTTTTATTGGTTAAGTCTCTAAATACAGTTACAGAAAAACTAATATAAACAGGGAGTAGAACTTTTCAAGTGCTTTTCAAAACATAAAAGATTTGTTGAAGAATTGTTATTTTTTGCAAGTGTGTGACATGTGTATTTCTCTTTCGAAAGGAGTATGATAATTTATTTTCATTATTTTTTAAAAAAATTAAAAAAAGATAATTATTTTTATATTATTAATGTAAATGAGTATCGTGTTTTTAATGAAATCATAGTTTAATCCAATCTACATTTGTTAGCAAGATTTTTCTTTAAAATAAACAAAAAAATTAATGGCAAGTTTAATGGTATGTTTTTTTTTTCTTTAAATATTTTTAAAAAGAAAATAGGTTATGTTTCAATGGAAGAAATAGTAAATTTAAATTTAATTATATAATTATTAATTGCCCTATTATTAGAATGACAATTAATGTGAAAAAATAAATAAATTTTAAGAAAATATTTTTTTAAAAGAGAATATCAGAACTCCAATTCCTAGCAAATGACGCTGATATAAAACATATTAGGAACAACATCCTCCATGGCAATTTTCCCCTAAAATATATTTAAAAAATTAATTCTTTATTCAGAAATATTCAGACTTAGTTTTATCGATGAGAAAGAAGCCAATAGAATTAAATAAAAACGTCGTTATGTTCGGCCGGGTTGAACTTTTTATACCTTAAAAATTCCCTTCAAAATTCCTCAAGTGGATCGTGAATCGAATTCGCTTAAAAACCATGTCAAACCCACCAAAATTCGAAATAATGGGTCTACCATTTTTGGTCCGAAAACTTTCCCCAATATTGATCATTTTTTGTGGGGAGATTTTCTACTCAATGAGAATCCAAAATATAAAATTAAAGCTAATTTGGTTGAGGCATGTCTCCAAGCTCCCCAAAACCAAAATTTGAAACGTAGCGTATTATAGGGGATTCCCTAATCCTAATTCCTGAACCAATATTGATCATGTATAGTAAGAATAACCAGAAAAAGTAAATTAGAGCCAATTCGGTTAAAAAACGTGCCCAAAACACCGAATAATGGGAATTACCATTATATGGGGGCCACCCGGAAACATGGGTCAATGTTGATAATTTTTGATAAGGACATTTTCTACATCCAAAATAATAAATTTTTTCCCAAATTGGTTGAAACACGTGCCCAAAATACCGATTTTTGGGGTGTAGCGTTATATGCAGGCTTCCCTAAAAGGTGTACAAATATTGATATTTTTCAGTAGGAAGATTTGATGCGCAATGATGAGAACCAAACGTAGCAAATTACAGCCAATTCTGTTGAAAAAACGTGTCAAAAATCCACATAATATGGAATATTTGGAGGTAACGTTATGTCAGGACTATACTAAAACGTGGACCGATATACACAATTTTCAATACCAAACATCCTATGATTAGTAGCAATCAATTTCGAAAAGGTCTCTAGCCAAACGAGAATATAGAGTGCCTTAAATGTTGCCAACAACAACAATAGTGATACTTATCAAATGTGATGGGATCATCCCTCTTCTATATTTTTTGAACGGCTCTTCTATTTTTATGAGCTCTGTAAATGAAATTTCATAAAACCTGCTAATTCTATATACCAGAATGGTCAGAACGGTATTCCAATACTAAATATTTCCGACAAAAATGTTGTCTACAGGAATTGGTATATAATTATTCTACCATATATTATTTTTAATGTCAACAAGGCCACTAAAACAGATTAACTTATGATACCGTGCCCAGCAATGGAAGTGTATTTAAAATCCAGCTACCTACCTAATATAGATCCAAATATTAGTAGACCATGTAATCCCTTAACATTTTTGTGATTCCAAATTGAAAGCAAAGTGATTCCAATTAGAATCAGAGTGGTTACAATTAGAATATGATTGATTCCAATTACTATCAGATGTTGGTAAATATGTGAAGATCAACTTCTCCTTAGGTAGCACAGGTTATATACCAACTGATGTCAGTCCCCCAAAATAAGAATAAACCTTAACAGAACACATCTTCGACCTGACAGTTCGAAAACGAGAGGATGGTTTACGTTTACCTTCTCTAGTTAATATTCTTCTAGGGTCCTAGGGCCCTTCAAATATTCAAGGTCTTCTATAGAATTCCTTTACAAGATATTCCATTGTAAAATATTCTTCTATGGGTATTTTTAAATCGAACTGCAAATCTCCATGTTTATCAAGAGCCCAGAGAGCACATTACACGAGACAAGGCTCAGTTGTCTCCTCCCTGAATTTCATTGTATTTTTCTGGCAATTTAAACACATTCGGAAGACAAGTCATCAAATAAGGGATGTTTACAAATTAAGAACCAAAAATATGGTTTTCTAGAACATCAACCGGTAGTTTTCTTAATTTACTAATGAAAGAGGTCCCCAAGATATCGCTGTTATAATAGCAGACCAGGAAACCTTTAAATCATTATTATACAGAGATACCAATTGGTATACTTTTAAGATGGCAATCAGGTTTTCTTATAAAAAATTCAATTAAAAATCTTCACAAAAAGTCTCTTATTTGTTATAGAAACCCACATGCATTTTCTATTGAAAACATAGCAGCTTTTGTCCATTCAAATGATTACCTGAAATTTCTATTTGAACAAAACTTTCTGGAATCTAAAGTCCTCAACACAAAATTCTAATTTAATAAAAAATCTTGAAATATCTACTTTATTATGACCTTACAAATTATTATTTTTATTTCTCGCAGAATTGAATTCAATTTTAAATTTGGAAATTGATCCATCCATCCACCATGATTCGTTCTGATATTCTCTTTTACGAAGAAAAACAAATTGAGTTTAAAGATTTTTTGAAAAAAAAAACAATTTTCAATTAAAGGAAATAATATTTATTTCTTTGGTATGTTATTTTAACATGGGCAATTATTATTATAAATTATAATTATAAGAAAATCCAACTTGTTTAGTATTTTGAAAAATTTGAACAGACTGAAGAGAGTTAGAATTTTAAATGAAAAAATATATATTTTGAAGATTCTATATATAAAGAACAAGAACGGAAGAAATATTTTATGAGAGAAAATCAACATTCTGGTGGTCATTGTGACCAAGATAATGTTTACTGTGTTCATGTATTTTTTGTAATTATTTTAAAAATTAAACGCAATCACAATCGGTGGTTTAGAAGATTTGTTTTTTTTTTTCCTTTTTTGTTTTAATGGATTTCTGTTTCACGATGATGTTTCTCAACGATGTTTTTGTTTGTTTAAAATAATGATTTATATTCACGTTTTTTGTTTTTCATTGTTTTTGTTTGTTTTATTTGTTTTTTTTTTTTTTAATTCAATAGATTACTTAAAAATAATTGAATTCAGGGGTTTGTTTCTTTTTAATGCTTTGTAGGGGGGTTCCTTAAATTTAAAAATAGTGGGAGTTTGTTTTTTTTCTTTTAGCATGTTTTCAAATTAGGGAACTTTCATTTTCCCAATATAACATGCTGTGTTTTGCTTTTAAATAACTAAATTATATATGTAATTGTTTTTAATTTAATAATCATTGTCTTTTTTCGTTTGTTTTGCTTTTTTCGTAGTTCAATATATTCAATTCTGTTTTTTGTTTTCTTTTTTTGTTTAATATACATAAAACAATTCGAGTTGTTTTGCCTTTCTTTTTTGTTTTGTTTATGTATGTATGTAGCTAATAGTAGTGGTTGTTTTTCATTTTCAATAAAGATTTCTTGTTTTTAAATAACTAAAATGCTTAGGCATTACCTTAAAAACTAAACAAACTAAATCTAAAGAAGAAATTTGAAACGACAAGTGGCGATGATATTTTACAAATTATTTGTTTTGTTTTCTTTGATTTTGTTTCTTTTTTTTTTCAATATAAATTAAATATTTTTTAGCAAAGAAAGAGAAAAGAGTTTTTAATTTTAAAGATATAGTAGAATAAACACATAACAAGTTTCTTTTAAAAGCCCAGTTTTCCCTCCCCTTAAAAGGAAGCAAAAGAAAAATTAATGGAGTAGAAGGAAGCCAGGCTTTCCAAGAGTATTTGCAGGAAGAAAAAAACGTATATAGCAGAGTTAGGTGAATTGAAGATCTGGGATGTGTTGTGGTACACGACCGCCGACTGCTGCCTTTCACTCGCACTTCTTTTAAACATACATTCCCATGCCATACACTGAACTCCAGTCCACACCCTGAAAACTTGACATATCAACATTTGTTAAGGCATAACTTTGATATGGATTGGTGGCGGCATTCAAGGGATTTGTTGAGGCTACCAAGGCGGCTTGTTGAGCCGCTGCAGCGGCTAAGGGATTTGTTACAGTTGTAGTACCATGACCAGCACTGGCAGGTTGTGTTCCGGCGGCAGCGGCATGCAATGCCGCATTGTGAGCTTGTGTGGCAGCTGCTACGGCCGCCGAATTACTGGCCGCTGTATGTTGTTGGGCAGCAGCGGCGGCTGCATTCTGTTGTTGTTGATGTTGATGAACGGCCACTGCCTGTTGTTGTTGATGATGATGGTGTTGTTGTTGAGCCTGAGCCAGGGCAGTAGCGGCGGCTGCTGTGGCGGGTATGGGATAGGGTGAATAACTGTAATAGAGAAGAAAGGGGGACAAATTAATAAAATTGTTAATAAAAATAAAATAAAGTTTTAATTTTTATAAAAAATAATTAAATATAATATTTTTGTATAAAATGTCTTTTTATAAAATATCTTTTTAAAAATATTTTTTTTATAAAATATTTTTTCAGTAGTGTTGGCGGTTTATTTGGGATACCATTTGTATTTTGTTTTTGCAAAATAGTCAGGCTGAATCCCAGTTTGTTGTTTTTATAAAAAAAAAAAAAAACTATAGTCTTCCCTGCCTTACCCCTCGGCAATCAATGCCATACATTCCCCACTAATAAAAAATATTTTTTTATAAAATATTTTTTTTATAAAATACTTCTTTATAAAATACTTCTTTATAAAATATTTTTATATAAAATATATTTTTTTATAAAATATATTTTCATATATTTTTTTATAAAATATATTTTATATTTTTTTATAAAATATATTTTATATATATATTTTTTTTTATAAAATATATTTTATATATATATTTTTTTATAAAATATATTTTATATATATTTTTATTAAATATCTATTTATAAAACATTTTTTCATAAATTATTTTTTTATTTATTATTTTTCAAATAAATAAAAAAAATATTTATAATAATATAATATTTGAATACAATATTTTTTTTTTATAAAATTTATTTTTTTATAAAATATTTATTATATTTTTTTTATAAAAAATAATATTTTTAATACTTAAAAAAATATTGCATACTTCTAGGGCTTATTTCCTAATTATCACAAAATAAATTATTTTTTGATAATCATTTAGACTTACCGCACACTATGTAATGCTTGAGGATATGTCGATAACAATTTACCAAAACTGCTCTGATTAGCTGCCACAGCGGCTGCAGCATTTTGTACTTGGAAAGGATTTTGTGAAATGAGTGCTGCCTGTTGGGCAGCTGCGGCCGATGCGGCTGCACCCGAGGCAGCATGCAATTGTAACTGGGCTGGGCTGGGTAAAATGGCAAATTGATTCATAGCCTGAACACCGGCTGCTGTCCGGGCACTCAACAACTGTCCTGGCCCAGTGGGTATTGGTACACCCAATGTACCCAACATAATACGTTTCTGTAACAGCTGAGCTGCGGGTGTTACCGCCTCTTTGGGTTGTGCCTTTTTACATTCCACCTTCTTATTTTTAATGGTATGGAAATGTATTTCACACACACGATCGACAACATCTTCATTTTCGAAAGTGACAAAACCGAAACCACGATGACGTTTTGTCTGTTGATCCATTAGCATGACTGTCTCCTCAACGGTGCCGAATTGATTGAAATAGGCTTTAACCTCATCGGCCGAGGTGTCCTGCGAGACACCACCAACAAAGATTTTCTTAGTTTTATTTGATTGTCGTGGGCGATTTTTGGGTGTGGCATGTTTGGGATCGATTTTCTTGCCATCCAATGTGTGTATGGGCACTTTGAGAACCTTGTCAACACTGCAAGGTTCTTGGAATGTTATGAAGCCAAAACCGCGACTACGCTGTTGTTGGGAGAGACATTTTGAGAGAGAAAGAGAAAATTTGGGAAAATATTATTAAAATGAAATCTATAATTGGTTTTTAATTATTAGATATATTTTACATTACATTACTACATAACAGTTTTTATTTCGACAAAATATATTTTTTATAAACTAATTATTTTTACTAAAAATAAAGTTTTTGTTTTTCCAGTTTGTTTTTGTTTTTTTTTTTCTCTTTCGAACAAATCTAAATTCCAAAATTTTACTTCCTAAGCACAATATATATATGAGATCACAAAACAAAGAATTTTTGTTGTCGTTTTTTTTTTTGTTAAGAAACAAATTATAAAAAAAGAAAGAAAAACCAATGACAAGTAGAATTGAAGTTGTATTCTTTATGTTTTATCAAAAATTAACATTTCATTACAGCACAATTACAAAAATTTATAGATTTTCTAGAGAGTGTGTACACCATTTTCACATGTAGTTCTACAAAAGTTTATTCTAAAGAAAAGCATGAAGGAAACGCTCGTTCATTAATAGGAGTTGCATATTTTTAGGGGCCAGTAGTAAACTATTTGGAATTTGAGGGAGAGAGAGAGCATTAAATGCACTAAGGAAAATTTATTAGTTTTCAAAACTAAATACAATTTCAAATGATAAATAATTGAATTATTTCACATGATATTAAAAAAATTAATTGTTTTATATTCCATCTCTACGATAAAAAATTACTTTTATTGCTTTTTATGTACAAAATATTTTTTGATTTAAATGACATTTTTGGATACAACGGTCCCCCCAGATTTTGGGTATTTTAAGGATATATATAATGTTTTTGTTTTTGAAGGTCCTTGGCCCAATTTCCCCAACTGAGTGTCCGAAGTCTTTACTTATTTTTAAATACTGTATTTTAATTTCGAAACCCGGGATACCGGGATGGATTAAAGAAATATTTCTATATATAAATACATGTGATAATGGTGTAGTAGATAGTGTAGATTATTGCAAAAATAGTCGAAAGAAATATAAAATGTTATACTTGTTTTGGTCTCTTTAGATGGTTTCATCAACTACCAAGCTCTTCATAGATATACAATTGAGAGCGAGAGAAATAGAGAAGAATTACCATGATGTAAATTTTACCTAAGTGTTAATATAATTATATCTGTTTTGCTATAAATTGTGTTACATATAGAATGCTACAACAAATTTTGTTAAATACCCTAAAGTATATTTGTTTTTTTTTTTTCATTTCAATGCTGCAATTGTTTTTAGCAATTTTATCTCTTATTCAATCTACCAAGTAACGATCTAAAATATGTATGTTTTTGTAAATATGTAGTGTAAGCAATAATATTACTCATAATTAAACATATGTAAAATTATATTTAAAAAATATATATTATTTACATATTACCATGAACATTTTCTATGATTTTAGTTTGTAGACAAGATAAAAAATATTAAACACACACTGTGGTTTTTTTTTATTTTATGCAAGATGTGTGGCAGAGGACAAATAGAATATTCCATAATTAATTAAGCTTATGGAATATTAAAAACAGTTTTCACAAATTTATTAAGAATAAATTTGAAAATAATTTTATGTAGGTATTGGAAAATGTTGTTTTTTTTGGTGGTGGGGGGTTAATATTAATTCATGTTCTATCGTAATTCAATCAAACCTATGTAATATTCAGCAATATAGTTATTTTTATTTTTTTGCAATTCAATACTAAAATAACGAATTGGAAAAAAATATGAAAAATACAACACAAAAAATGAAATCAAAATATATATGACTTGTTTTTGATTTTTAACTAAAGCAAAGACTATTTTGTTAACAGAGTTTGTCTAATAAAATAATAAAAAAAACATATACCATTACTGTTGTCTTACAATAAAGTAACACAAAAGAAGTTTTTTATCGAAAATAGAATTCACATATTTTCATATATACACAACACATTTCTTTCATCTGAGATATGGGGGTGGGGAGGGAGGAGTTACTAACAATTAAAAACAACATTTACTCTCAAGTTGTTTAGGAAAAAAACAGGTACATTAATATAGAAAAGTATTTCATTTTTACCATTTAAATAGGTTCTGTCGGTTTGAATTTTTTTACAAAGAAATAATTAATACAAATATTCAAGAGAACGCAACTAGTTTTCTGTTTTGTTTTCTTTCTTACTTTTGTTTTATACATTATTTGGCTTAATACAATTTGTATATTAATTACAAACTAAATATGCAATATTATAATGACTGTTAATAATTGTTATATGTATGAAGAATGTAGTAGACGACTCATGTCGACTTAATAATTATTACATTTATAATAAACTATATCTAAAATATATATTTTTTCTGAATTTTTTACAATACTTTGTTTTTCTGTTTTCTGTTGTTAGCCATCAGCAGTAACAATATTATCTAGTTGATATAATTTGCGGTAATTTGTGTTAGAATTGTTAGATTTTTTTGGTATGATTTTTATGTAAACGTTATACACCTATTTATTTATATATGATTACATGAAAATAATATTGTTTTATACATTTGTTTAATATCTAAATTCTAAAACAAAATCAATGAATATATTTGAATAATAAACTACATTTAATGAATAAATGAATATTTAATTTGTAATTAGTTCCTATAATTATAAAAACAACACAAAGTATACCTATAGGTGTTGAATTATATATGTAAGTTAATATGGTAGGGGGATTTTACTTGACTATAAAATAATTTAAAATTTAAAAAAAAAATATCCGAAAGATATCTAAAAAAAGGTATAAATTTGTTTTAAAATTATGGCGATTTTTTAGGATTAATTTCTAAAAAATCGATTATTAAATGTATAAATTCAAATTACTATTTCATATTGTTATATGTTTGTTTGTATGTCGTTTAGTAGATGCCTACAATTCTAAAAAGGTGTATACTTTTAGGAGCTATACATTTACTTTAAGGTTGTATGGTGATAGTATTGTATTAATTTATTTGAGATATAAATTATAGTTTGAACCCGAAAAAAGGGTACCAGGAAATAAGTATGAAGTCAAAATTCAAGTATAATGCATTACACAATAATATACCATACCCCTTCTGACAAGGTTAAACATTTTGAATGCTTTTTTTATTAGTTGGCAACTGTTTTGGGAGGAATGGATTTATTTTCCTTCGACTATTCTCCAAAAATGCTTAGTTGCATTTAATATATCCGCGAGATATTGCAATCAATCCGCTTCATAGGAAATATAAAATTCACAATACTTTAATTTAATCACGATTTTTCCACATAATTTTAATTCAAAATATTCAAGAAATTTATATAAAATTATGCGAATAAGAAAATTAAAGTATTTTATATTATTTTCGGACTAAGCAATAAGTAAATCTTTTAAAATGCCCTAAATAAAAAAATTGTACTTTAAATACTTTCGAAAATAATAACACTACTTTTTGTACCAAGTATATAAATGTTAGTCTATTAGGGGAGGGATCGATAGGTTACGTTTACATTTGATTTTTTTTCACATAAATATAAAATAGGATTATCAAAATATTTCATTACCATTATAAATCTTAAAAAGGATTGAGAGTTAATAGAAAAATTATATATAAAATTACTAAATATAAATATTTAATTATTTTTTCAATATATATTAATATTTTTTGTAATGCTTCTAAAAGCATTATTCTTGTAGGCTTATACTATGGCTACGCCATTCAGATTACATACTGATGTTGATACAGTTGTTTCTTTTTTTATATTTTACATTTGGATAATTAGATACAGAGCTAAATAATTATAAACAAGAGACAATGATTTTGCACCAAAATGTATAAAAATCCGTGAAGCAATGAACAGAACAAATATAAATAACAAATTTATTCGATAACTCCGCAACTATATCACAATAAAATTTATTTTTACATACGACTTAAAATATGATCCGAGTGTATTTTACTTGAATCTTTCACGAATCCTCAACATAACTTGTATGTTTTGAACATTCAGATTTTTTTTTTGCATTCTTTGTGAAAAATCATTTGCCTATTCTATTGAGGGACAGTGAGAGGAAAGAATATCAAATAAATATTCTTACATGAGAAAATATCAAGTTTGTTATACCACCTACATATCTAATAATAATCCGCTAGAATTTAAAGTTAGACAAAAATAAATAAATATATACTCATATGTATATCGTTTGAATACTGTATGCCGTAATAAATACAATAAATATTGATTTGAAAGATTTTGAATTACAAAATATTACACTAGTTTTTAAAAATATCATGATTTAGTGTTTTACAAAATAGAGTCATCAAAAGTAATACGAGAATTGTTATTGTCAATGAAAATACTATTAATATATCATACTTAAAAATATGATGATACGAAAAATAGAAACAAAAGTTACGTGATACAAAGAAAAAAAAAACAGCAACAACAAAATAAATAAAATTTAATGATGTTTATAATAATGAAGATAGATGATGGGATGGTAGTAGTACCTATGGCAACGCAAGTGATATTTGGTTTAAATAACTGAAGAAGAAAAAGAAAACATACGAATATTTTTGATGGTTCTTAGTAGCATGTGTGCTGCTTGGGGCTTTTTCCGAACGAAAGGACAACAGGAAGTCCATTTATTTCTTAAGGAAACACATCAATTTCAGCTTACATAAAACTGTGCTCCTCCAAGTTCCTTGTGCATAAAAAGGGCTTTGGCAGTTATCCTGTTGCATGTTCTGTTTGTTTTGTTCTTCCTCCTCTCGTTCAATGGTTGTGCATTGTACAAATAATTAACAATAGAACTGCATAAACAAAGCAAACGATCGGCAAGCATTCGTAACCAGTTTGCATGCACAGGAGGAGGAGCAGCAGCTGTCATTATTTGCCGCCATTTAGTTATCAGATCGCCATGTGTTACTACTCTGCTCTACACATTCATCCATTAGCCAGCCATGCATATTTACCAGCAACAGCAGCCGCCTGCCACCAGGTACGAGAGTCCACAATAAATAGTTTTATGTGCATTTTGTTATAGTTTGGTATTTGTATTCCTGGCGGTTTGTCCTTTACAATTGGTGTCCTGTAGGCCACACCACCATGGTGGTTTCCCCTTTTGTATTGGTCGCCTTTGTTGATCTATACAAATTTTGTAAATTGCCAGGAGTTATTGTGACGGATCATGATGACAATTGAAGTAAAGTTGAATTATTTTTTTCTATTATAGTTTTATGAATAAAATTTTAGCAGGATATACAAGAAATGTATGCTATGCTTAATTAGTAGTAGTAGTAAAAATACACATACAAAATACTCTAATAAAATACAGTTAAATAAATAGTTGTTTTTGTAATTTCTTTGTTTGAATTTCTCATGGGAAACTTACAGACTAGTTGCGCTATTCTTTTGTTTTGTTTGTTTTCAAAAAAGGTTTCATATTTTTGTTTTAAGATTTTATTATTTGCATTTGATACCCTCATCACATTTCTTCGTTCTAGGCAAAGATGTTATTTTCTTAAGAGTTCGAAAATAGAAAAACAAAATAAATCGAAATTCTTGTTTTCCCCGTTATCATCATGGTGGTTGGTTGGATAGAAAAGTAAAACAAAGCATTAGCAAGCAAATAAAAATCATAGAACAAATAATGCAAAAAAAAAAAATCCTTGAGAACACAAAAACAGCAATCCGTTAGATCATTTGTCAAAAGTGTCCTATATCGAATTGAGTTTTAAGGCTGCTCTCATAAATGGTGTCACCACCTACCCTTGTTTGGTTTGGCGAACAATGGTTGATGAGGAGGAAGCAAAATTCATTCTCTCTCAGTTCCACCTCTATTCACAATACAATTCTCCTTACTACCTTTTGTTAAATTGCCAACAATATAACAGAATCCTGTGTATAAACGCAAAACAAAACGCAAAAAATATGAACAGCTGTGCGACCATAATTCATTTTAGTTGAAATGAAAACCTGAATTGAGTTTGTGATCTTTTATGCTACACATACAAGAGAGCTAGCTAGCTGACTGGCTGCATGGATGGCTGTCTGACAGCAGCAGCAGGATACACACCGTTTTAGTGTGCTAGATTGTTTGGTTGGTCCTTTTTTGTTTTCATATTCAACAAACATCTGCCGTTTCGCTTATTAAACAGTTCTTCGTGTGAGTTTGGCTGTTTGTGTGTGTGTATGAATAACACGATCCTGTTTTAATTTTACCAGGTAACGTTATTGATTCTTTTTTGGGTATAAACTTTATCTTTTTGAAAAGTCAGCAAGTAGGTTTGGTAAAAGGGAAACATGCTTGGTTTTTTATTGGTTACCTTGTGTAGCTCGTGCTAAATGATGCGTTTAAGTAACAATATTAAAAAAACACATTTTAGTGACCCATGGTCTTTGAGAATAGCACCTGTTATTAAAACATATTTTGGAAATTTTGAAAGCATGTGTTTCTTGTGTCTGAAATTTGGTAGAAATTTATTACTAAATTAAATACTAAACAACATCAACGGTACTGACCCTTACACACGTGGCAACAGACGGTGACGATGATGTTTAGTACCTCTATGTTGAAACGGAAATGGATTTTTTATATTTTTTTCATTTGTTGACATTTAACAATAGAAGTTTTACCTCTGCCAAGAAAATAATTTTTTTTGTTACAGTGCTTGCTTGGGAGATTTTGTTCGTAATGTCAATACTAAATATGGATATTGTGGGCTAGTTTCTAAAATATTTCCTTCTGTTATAAATACTCAAATTAGCAAACTGAAAAAACCTTCTGCGGTTCATATCTGCAATTTAAGAATATGTGTTATTAAATTCCAATCTAAAAAAATATTTACCTATGATTATAATCATAAGTTTTAATATAAATTCCTTGTGTAATAATCAACTAAAAGTCAGGTGCCAACATTCTAGTGTATTCTATGATCCTTGAATATTATTAATTTATTCGTTCTCTATTTGAGGGCATTTTTTATGCAAATGTCCCATACTGGCTGCAATTATCAAGGTTTCACCTCATTGACGACATGCATACATTTGCGGATAAATTTCTTTAAATTCTTTTTTATTCCTTCTGTGATAAATACTCAAATTAGCAATCGGAAGAAAAACCCTTCCGCGGCTCATATCTGGAATTTATGAATATGTGTTATTAAATTCCAAACTAAAAAAATATATACCTACGATTATAATAACTTCCTTCCATCTATAAGTCATGTGCCAACATTCTATTTTATTCTATAATCCTTGAATATAATTAATTTATTCGTTCTCTATTTGAAGACTTTTTTATGCAAATGTCCCATACTGACCGCAATTATCAAGGCTTCACCTCATTGACGAAATGCATGCATTTGAGAATAATTGTCTGGAAATTCGTCTTTATTATACTGCTACTTTGTTCACTTCTGTATATTACTTTTATATTTGTTCCAAATTTTTGAATAAATTACTTAATTTTTGTTAAAATCCTTCACATTTGGTCAACTTCCAACAGCTGTTTCTATGCAGTCAATGTCATTTACAAGTCATTGTCAAGGCTTTGTCACACTATGACAGTAATGTTCTCAGAGAAAGAGATTTTTGGCATAAATGTCAACTACAAAGTCACAGCAGCCAATTGCGCCAAATTCATTAAACATTAACTTTACCAATAACTTCTTCAAATATTAATTTTTCCCAACTCAAATTTGATCGTTTCTATTTCCAATTTCGATATTTGTCCTTCATTTTTGCATTTTTCTCCATAAAACACTTAATTTTTGGTGAAATTCTTTTCATTTAGCCAAATTAAACAACTTCTTCTTAAGAACTGTCACCTACAATGTCATTGTCATGATTTCTACCTCAACAAGAGATTAATGATCTCAGAGAGATTAAGTGCATCACATGAAAGTATACAGGTAGAGGGGGAAACACACGACTAACAGAGAGAGTATGTGATTAGTGGCCCAAAGACAAAGGCAAACAGTGACATATTGTCAATGACAACAACAACAACACCAAACAGAGAAGAGACACCAATATACCGAAAAAGAGCAGCTGATGTATATCTCCTTCTAAAAGGTGGTCGGGCGGCTTCATCATCATAGAGTAAAGGTAAAAATAATGATTAGAAAATAAAAAATTAAAAAAATCAAATGGAAAGACGGACAGCAGACGACAAATTTCAATGAAAATAAATGAAAAATCAACAACAATAACAAAAAATAAAGCGACCACCATACACAAATAATAAATTGATAAATAAACGAATGAAAGTAATAAGAACAACAACCAATAACAACGTAGAGAGATAGCTGTTAGTTATGCCGCCTGCAAAAGAATGACGTATCATTGTCGAGACCATGTCAAACACACACGATTGTTGCTTGTCATCAAAGAGACTAGGTGAAAAAATCAAACAACAGAGAAGAAAATCATGAAGAAAACTGAAATTCGGTTTAAAATTTTGTTTTGTTGTTTTCCTGATAACAAACGCGACTCGAAAAGAAAAATATTGAAAAAAACAAGATATCAAAGTAAATAAAGCATTGCTGTTTGCTTGTTTGTTTGCTATAGAAAATAATGACAGCAATCAGTAATTTTTTTTATAAAGCAATATAAAGGAAAAAAGGAAGTATAACAATAATGATAATATTTAGGAGGAGCAAATGCTGCACTTACCTGGGTAACAGGATCCTTCATGATTAGAACATCAGTAACAGTGCCAAACATATTAAAATATTCCTTGAGCTTTTCCGCTGATGTTTGCCAGCTAAGGCCACCAACAAATAGTTTGCCTGGGGCAGGATCTGTACCAGCTGAACCATTGATACTGTTACTGGGTGTGGAACGTCCCGATGATGTATATTTATCATTGGAAGCACCACCATTGATGACCATATTGCCGGATTGATTATTGCCAGCTTGCTGTTGTTGCTGGGTCTGTGAACCTTGCTGTTGTTGCTGCTGCTGTGACTGTTGTTGTTGCTGTTGATTTGTGTTGTTGGTGTTCTGTTGATTTTGTTGTTGCTGCTGTTGAGATACTGTATTAGTATTAGCTTGCTGTTGTTGTTGTTGCTGCTGATGCTGTTGTTGGGCGGCGGCGGCAGCAACCGAGGCACTTTTTAATACAGCCGATGTTGTTAGCGAACCATTGACTGCAGCAGCCACATTACCATTTATCGATGCCACCAAGGCATTGTGCAATTCACGGTTGTGATGTGGATCTATGAGGCCCAGGCCAGCAGCAGCTGCGGCAGCATTATCAATGGGATTGCTGTGAGGATAAAAGAAATTTTGTGTTGGTTCATCTTTAATACGTGGTACCATAGGTGGTGGCAAGGATGTTGGATGATGTTGTAACATTGTAGCTCCCTCTTTAAGAGCATGCATTTCCTGTTGTAAATGAATGGTGATGGATTTTTGCGTTTTCGCTCTTTTTACAGTGTGATGGTGATTGGAGAAATCACAAACAAAATTTTTTCTAGGTTATGTGTAACTGAATGGAATTTTTCTCTAATTTCTTCTTTCTTTCTGACTCTTTCACAATGCCAAATGTTGAATAATAATCAAATGTCCTGTCCGTATTTCCTTGGTTTTGTTAGTAACTTCAAATAAACAAAAACTACGCGCTTTTGATATTGGCGTATTTTGCCCGGTTGCTATGTTACCAGCAAAAAAAATCAAACAAACCAAACGAAAGGAAAATCACTTGTATGCACACACACACTAACACTCTTTATTTCAAGTAATGCAACGGTTTTGCCTTATTTTGATTTTTCTTGTTCTCTTTGGTTTTGTTATTAACGGTTTATTTGTTTGTAAAAAAATGTTTTTATTTATTTTGTGTTCCTTTAAGTTATTATTTGCAAAATTAATGCAATTTCTTTATTTTTCTTTTATTTATTTTGTTCGTTCTTTTTGTCTTGTTGCTACGATCTAATCCTGCGTCGTATCCCTTCGAGAGTAAAGTAACGAATGATTGTTTTGATCGCGACTAGCAAAGAGCGCAAGCGTAATTCTCTCAGTCAGTGGTTTTTGTGACAGATGTCAGAGTTGCACATAACTGTAGTAGCTGTGCTCAGTGAGTGACAGTAGTGGTTTAATGATTAGTGTAGACGTAACGTAAACGTTTGACTAACGTAAAACTAGGGAATACTGAGTGACTCATTGATATTGGAGGGAAAATACAATAAAAGGGATAATTTAATAAAAAGAAAATTAAAGAAAGTGAAAAATTAAGGAGCTGGAAGTTAAATTGAGACAAAAGATCTACTTATAATCGTAAGGAGAAATGATAGGGAAAGATAAATAATTATTTTTTAGTGGTTGATGGGGTTGATGTGATTAGTTCTAACGTAACGTAAACGTCTAACTAACGTAAACGAAGGAATATTGAGTAATTTGTTTATTTTGGAGGGAAAGTTATGATTTCAAGACCAATTTTAATCCCAAAAATAAAGTGAAAATTAAAAATTAAATATTTTACATAAAATTTATAAAAAAAATTGGCAAACAATGAGCAAAATTAAACAAATTTGCCTTATTAAATTCCCAGTATAATTAATAAATATTCCCCAAAAAATTATTTCCTACTGTGCCCAAGTTTTATATTTTGTTTCTCTTTTCCAGGTCATACCCATTGGAATCATAACATTGGTGGGTTTTACATGTGAAATACTTTATACCATACGTGTGGCCCTGACACGAGACGATGTAAAGTAAGTCAAGCTACCTAACCTCAAAATTAAAATAAAAAAATCGAATAATTTTTAATTCTTCTTAGATTTCTTAATGAAAAAATGGCCTGTGAACAAATTGAAACCAGAACCGGACCACTGTATCCGGCTCCAATAAGAAAATTCAAAGTCTATAATCAAAAATATGAAATGCCCAGGGGATTAATTGAAGCCATACAGACACCAATAGAGTAGAAATTAGTTTTTAAATAAAAAATAATGGAAAGAGGGTGTGGAATTTGGGAGACATTAAAGTTTTCATTTGTATGGAAAAATATTGAAAAATAATGTATTTGTATTTCAAGAGGTATACCCCAAAATTTTGTCTCATTATAAGTTTGTATAGAAAAGACATGTCAAAAACGACAAGCCATTGATGGATATGAATACTCTGGCACGAAGCCGTGGTTCCTTGTAGTTCAAGTGGCAAGTGTTTCAAGTGGTTGGTTTCATTATGTCTTCATTGTCTTTAAAAAACGAAAAATACAAGTATCGAATGACACAATAAAAAGGGAATGGAATAACCGAAGAAGACATTTAGGCACCAGCGTAATTTGGTTCTTTGCTGGACTACTTTTTTGTATTGAACTTTAATTTTTTTCCAAATGAATAGGTTTCTTTTTGTCGAAGTTCCTGTAGTTATATGAAACTCCTTGCCAATTTAACCACATTAACGATTACTAATTTCCTGGAAGTTACAATACCCACATTTTATTTCATATGGAAGAAGATGAAGGTTAGTTATTCATTTCCCCCCTCGCACAATGCGCAAGTGTAATGTGATACATTGTCATGGGTTTGACATATCCTTCACAGTGATGAAGAGCGATAGTGACAATGAAATGAAGTGGTTTAATTAAATTTAGAACAGGTTTTTTTTTTTTTTTTTGATCGGCCAATAATCTTATATTAAACAATGACAGCAAGGAATACATAAAAAAGGGAAAGTGAAATGTGGATGGGGGAAAATGTACGATATTCAATATCTTATTTCGTAAACGAAGATTTTATAGTGATCAAACATAAAACAGAAGCGAAATATTTTAAACAAATTTTTACAAAAGAAAAATCTACCCGATTTTTAGGAAATATTTTTTGAAAAATTTAAAAATATATGCTAAGGATTTAATTTTTTGACATTTTCTGAAGAGTAGATTTTTCAAAAATATTCTTTGAACGTGTATTAAAAAATATATATTTTTAAATATATTAAAGCAAGTATTTTTTTAATATTTTGTTTAACTCTTTTGGTTCCAAATAAGTACAATTGTCATTTTTTGTAAACTAATTTATTGAAATCGAATTTCTTTGTATGGGCGTATTTTTTAAATATTTCTTTTATGAACTTCTTTTGAATGATGCTTTTTTAAATATTTATAAAAGTGGTATTTTTTCAAATTTTCTATCATATCTATAAATTTTTGAAAACTTAAAATCTTTATAAATACTTTTTTTTGTAAAACTATTTTTTTAAATATTTATTAAGGCGTGCATTTTCTCAAAATTTTTGTTCAATCTTGGGTTTTAGAAATTTTTCAATATTGAATTTTAAACAAAATTAAATTTTTGATATGTGAAATTTTGTTTGAAAACATTTTTCAAATTGTTTTCAGTTTTTTGAAAAAAAAAAGTTTTTAATATGTGGATTTTTTTTGAAAACTGTTTTTTTTTTAATTTTTTTTTCAGTTTTTTGAAAAATATTTATTAAGGAAAGCATTTTGTCATAATATCACATAATTTTTTGAATCTTGTAATTTTAGAATTATTGTAAACCTATGACTTTGAAAAATTAAAAATTTGAAGTGTGATTTTATTTAAAAAAAAATTATAAAAATTTTTTATCAGATTAAAAAAAAATTACTTTTATAATTATTATTAAGGCGGACATTATTTTTTAAAATTATTTTTTTTCAATCTTGGATTTCCAGAAATATTTTTAAGCCATTGTTTTAGATTTTTTTTTTTTGAAAAATGTTAATTATTTGTTAAAATTGTTTTATATTAGAATTTTTTGCTATTTTTGAAGCATGATTTGTTAATGGTCATTAGAATTTTTAAAAAATATCGTGGATTAAAAAAAAATAAACGCTAAGATTTTTATTTTTTGTTTTTGAAAAGGCATTTTTATCATTCCACAGAATATCTATTTTTTTCTAGACCAAAAAGAAATTTTAAAGGTACTTTTCGAAATATCAGAATTATAGGTTATTTTTTTGCCTTCTTTTCAAAACAAAAACAGAATATTTTTTTAAAATAACGAAAAATCTTAGGGGCTTCAATTCATAAATTTCTAAAAATTACCATTTTTTTTTTAATTAATTTCATATTCTAACTATTATTTTCAATGCACTTTGAGATTTTTTAAAATCATCTTTGATATCTTTTTGAAAATTTGAAAATTTATTTTTTTCTACAAACTTACTGATTTTAAAGTATTTCGAAAATGTTTTTGAAATATTCTTGTATATTTTTGAAGGGCTATGAGCTCAATGAAATAATATTCGTCCGCATAGTGGTATTTTATTTATTTCAAGGACTAAATATTGAAAGAATCGGAATGCACCTTTAAGGGTATTTTTTCATACATCTGGAATTTCCATACATGACAAAGATACTTTTATTGTCATGGATTAAAATGAACAGAGTAGGGGAGATTAATTTAAATCTCAGCCAATTCAATGACGACATACTTCCAAGGAAATATGAAAAGGACAAATTTTCTTTTAACAAATTTAACAAATCCTGCCAGCTAAATATTCTAACACACAAACCGAAAATAAATCCTTTTGTGGATTAATGTAAATTGTATTGTTGAATACAAGAACCCCATTCAGGTACATGCATTACTTTTAAGGGAAGCCGATGTAATAAAGGTCACTACTGCAACTATACATCAAAGACATTGGACACCCGCAATAAAAATTTTATTAAAACTGGTATTTTATTTTATATTTTTGTATTTAAAATATTCAATATAAATTATGTGTGTTATGTCCCAATATGAACATTTATTTATTTTAATTTAATATAAAAATAGGTTTACTATATCCTCCTGCATATAAAAATATTGAAATCCTTTTTTTCTGGTTCATGGAATAAACTTCCTTTAAAGTCATTTTATTACGTCACTTGTACTCGTGATGTAATTTCCCTACCAACGCCCTCTATATATCACCAAACAAACTGAATAACACCAGTGTTAACAGTGCTTTTCAAACTAGAGCAAACACTACTTGTATACTTGACATCTTTACTGCACAATTATGTAGTTCACACAAACAGAGAAAGATAGATGGCGATGGTAATACACTGTGATGCAACAACAACGACAAAAACAATTTTGGCATTGCCATATTGTAAAATGTCATCGTATGCCACTATAACGAAGAACTACGAGTAGTTCGATGGTAATACATTGTGAGGCAACAACAAAAACAATTATGGCATTGCCACATTGAAAAATGTCGTCGTATTCCATTGTAACGAAGAACGACAACTAATTCGTTGTTTCACATGCGAATACATTCCCATTATGACTATTCTGTCTTTAGCTCTCTCTCTCTCTCTCTCTGTCACTCTCTCCTTGACAATAATTCAATTACAGTTCTTCCTCTATCATTTCCATTTGATTGTATATGAGGTGATGTCTCGCTCTCTCTCGCTCTTTGGGCGTTCTCTCAGAGTTTCAACTCTCCTTACTGTTGTTTTGCATTTGTTTTTTTCCGCCTATTGCAGCAAGCAAAGGAAGAAGAGGAAGCAACAAATTCAATTGAATTATTTAAATATCAATTGAATTGCTGTTTTTAGCAAAATCGACAAAAAAATTAAAGTTAAAATTGTTTAGGCACCCAATAAAACGTGGCAAAGGGGGAAGATGGGCGGGAGAGAAGTAGCACAATATATTAAAGTGTGTAGAACTAAAAGTGAACAGCATTATAATGAAGACTATTTGCCATGTGCGTGTGTGTGTGGTGTGTAATGAAACGATGTGTAGCTTCGTGTGATTTGGCATTATTGTTGCTTGAATGATTTTTAGAGTATATTTTTTGTGGCATACTTTTAGGGTGAGGTTTTGGGAAAAAGGGGTTATTTTCGAAATTTTAAATATTATTCATTTGTTTTGAATAGAAAATGCTATTATTTATTTACTCAAATTGTGTAGCATACTTTTAGGATGAGTTAAGCATAGAACGGCTAATCAAGGATTAAAAAATATTAACAAATTTTAAATAGGGAAAATAAAAAAAAAATATTTTAATAATGAGTATGAAAACCAATATTTATATTGAATTTAGAAATGTTTGACACCTGGATTTTAATATTATTTTTTAAACTGCTTTTAAAAAAATATAGCGCCGATTAAAAAAATATATATTTTTGGAGGCGGAGATTTTTTAATAAGAGTTGAAGCGCCGATTTTTTGAACATAATTTTTCAAATGATTAGTTAAAAAAATATAAACATTTTTGCTTTAAAAATATGTATTAAAAACATTAAATTGTTTTTACATTTTACAACATTTTTGTGAGTCATCACATGTGAGCGCGGTTAAAAAATCTTTTGAAGTTTGCTTTAAAAATATGTATTAAAAACATTAAATTGTTTTTAAAAGTCGGATTATTTAGTACATTTTTAATAAACCGCCAACACTACTGAAGTGTAGATTTTAAATAATGTATTATTGAAGCTTGGATTTTTTTTAAAAATATTTTTTCTGAGAAGGATATTTAAAAAATATGAATTTTTGAAGCCCGAATGAAAATTTGGATTTTTTTTAAATTTATAATTAATTTTATATTTTATAAACAAACGTGGGTTTAAAAAATAATTATATTTTTTAATTATTTATAAAAACGAAGCAAAGATTTTGAAAAAAAATCAAGCTTGGATTTTTGATTAAAAAAATTGAAATTAAAAGAGGGAATTTTTAATATTTTTATAGATTAGAAATAATTTTATAGTGGCATATTTTTAGGATGATTTAAAAATAAAATCAAGAAAACTAAAAACTAGGAACGGAAAAATACTTTTAGGATGCATTTAATATAGTTTTAAATTTCTGGCATACTTTTAGGAGGTGTTTCCCAAAAAGATTTTTAAATTTTGTAGCATACATTGAGGATGATTTTAAATTACATTTATTGAAATTTGTAGCATTTTACTTTTATGATAAATTCCTAATAAATATTTTTTATTTCCCTAATTTCTCCCTTCCACCTCCTAGTATAACTACCAAAAATTTTCTTCATAATTCAATTAACTAATCAACCGAAAAAAAATTACCAAACAATTAAAAATGGCCACCCACGCTCATTTTAATTACATACATAATTTTCATACACTTATAAGGATGCTCCAAAAGGACATTGGTTGTATTTGGCACGTTGGTTGGTCGCTCGTTGTGTTTTTTTTTTTTTTTGGTTTTGGGTCGCCAAACTGTCGTCACTGCGCTCAGTGTCCACCAGTTTATGATTTTCAAATTAATTTGGTGATGACATCAGCCGGGGCGATGAAGAAAAATGTCCAGTGTTTTGGGATTTGTTCATTTAACAAATTCATTAGATAATTTTCTACACACACACACACAACAACAACAAAATTATGTTGCCTACTTTCCGGCGACTTTGCAGCATAATTTTAATGACTACAATGGGGGATTTTGAACCACTATGTGTATGTGACATACATACACATAAGGGAGGACGGACAAAAATGCTATTTTCACAGCGACATTGTGTTACCGCATTTTTTGCCGGGAATTTTGTGGGCAACACATAGAGAAAGAAGGAGAGATAAAAGGGAGGGAGAGAGAGGTAATGGAGTTGGAGTTTTAAAATTTAATGTGCCATTAATTGCAGGCAACACATGAAAGAATTTAGGATAGGAGTTTTTGAAGTGAAGTCGATTTATAAAAAAAATTCTGAAGAGAGACTTTTAAAAAAAATATTTTTATAAAAAAGTATTTTTTATTTTATTTGTTGTATATAAAAAAGTTCCGAGTTTGTGGTAAAAATTTTGGCCCAGGCGTCCGCACATTTTTTTTTTCAAAAGAAAACCCCCAAAGGTTAAAGAGGCTCATAGATCTATCGAGTTTTTCTGCATATATGATTTGGCCCAAAGGCCAAAAACTGTACCTAGAGTTCCGTCGACAATTTTTTTTTATTTTATTGCGGAAAAAAAACGTTTGACCCTGATGTCTTGACAAATTTTTTATGAAAAAAATTTTTTTTTTTTCCTGCAGAAAAAACTTGGACCCAAGGGTCCTGACGAAATTTTTTTTTCTATATTTTTTTCGAAAAAACATTGGACCAAGGGTCCTGACGAATTTTTTTCTATAGAAAAAACTTGGACCCGAGGTCCTGACGAATTTTTTTCTATAGAAAAAACTTGGACCCAAGGGTCCTGACGAATTTTTTTCTATAGAAAAAACTTGGACCCGAGGTCCTGACGAATTTTTTTCTATAGAAAAAACTTGGACCCGAGGTCCTGACGAATTTTTTTCTATAGAAAAAACTTGGACCTGAGGGTCTGACGAATTTTTTTCTATAGAAAAAACTTGGACCCGAGGTCCTGACGAATTTTTTTCTATAGAAAAAACTTGGACCCAAGGGTCCTGACGAATTTTTTTCTATAGAAAAAACTTGGACCCAAGGGTCCTGACGAATTTTTTTCTATAGAAAAACATTGGACCCAAGGGTCCTGACGAATTTTTTTCTATAGAAAAACATTGGACCCAAGGGTCCTGACGAATTTTTTTCTATAGAAAAACATTGGACCCAAGGGTCCTGACGAATTTTTTTTTTTCTATAGAAAAAAACTTGGACCCAAGGGTCCTGACGAATTTTTTTCTATAGAAAAAACTTGGACCCAAGGGTCCTGACGAATTTTTTTCTATAGAAAAAACTTGGACCCAAGGGTCCTGACGAATTTTTTTCTATAGAAAAAACTTGGACCCAAGGGTCCTGACGAATTTTTTTCTATAGAAAAAAACTTGGACCCAAGGGTCCTGACGAATTTTTTTCTATAGAAAAAAACTTGGACCCAAGGGTCCTGACGAATTTTTTTCTATAGAAAAAACTTGGACCCAAGGGTCCTGACGAATTTTTTTCTATAGAAAAAACTTGGACCCGAGGTCCTGACGAATTTTTTTCTATAGAAAAAACTCGGACCCGAGGTCCTGACGAATTTTTTTCTACAGAAAAAACTTGGCGACCCAAGGGTCCTGACGAATTTTTTTCTACAGAAAAAACTTGGCGACCCAAGGGTCCTGACGAATTTTTTTCTATAGAAAAAACTTGGACCCAAGGGTCCTGACGAATTTTTTTCTATAGAAAAAACTTGGACCCAAGGGTCCTGACGAATTTTTTTCTATAGAAAAAACTTGGACCCAAGGGTCCTGACGAATTTTTTTCTATAGAAAAAACTTGGACCCAAGGGTCCTGACGAATTTTTTTCTATAGAAAAAACTTGGACCCAAGGGTCCTGACGAATTTTTTTCTATAGAAAAAACTTGGACCCAAGGGTCCTGACGAATTTTTTTCTATAGAAAAAACTTGGACCCAAGGGTCCTGACGAATTTTTTTCTATAGAAAAAACTTGGACCCAAGGGTCCTGACGAATTTTTTTCTATAGAAAAAACTTGGACCCAAGGGTCCTGACGAATTTTTTTCTATAGAAAAAACTTGGACCCAAGGGTCCTGACGAATTTTTTTCTATAGAAAAAACTTGGACCCAAGGGTCCTGACGAATTTTTTTCTATACGAAAAAACTTGGAACCAAGGGTCCTGACGAATTTTTTTAGAAAAAACTTGGACCCAATAGAATTTTTTTCTATAAAAAAACTTGGACCCAAGGGTCTCAAGAATTGTTTCTATAGAATTGCGATTATTTTTCTATAGAAAAAACTTGGACCAGAGGTGCGACGATTTTTTTCTATAGAAAAAAAAACTTGGACCCAAGGGTCTCAAGAATTTTTTCTATAGAAAAAACTTGGACCCAAGGGTTTCACGAATTTTTTCTATAGAAAAAACTTGGACCCAAGGGTCCTGACGAATTTTTTTCTATAGAAAAAACTTGGACCCAAGGGTCCTGACGAATTTTTTGTGTAGAAAAAAACTTGAAAACGAGGTCCTGACAATTTTTTTTATAGAAAAAGCTTGGACGAATTTTTTTCTATAGAAAAAAACTTGGACCCGAGGTCCTGACGAATTTTTTTCTATAGAAAAAACTTGGACCCGAGGTCCTGACGAATTTTTTTCTGTAGAAATGTCCTGACTATTTTTTTTCTATAGAAAAAAATGGATCCTGACTAAATTTTTTCTATAGAATAACATTTTTTCTGTAAAATAATTATTTGATTTATTTTTGCCTTTTCAATCTAAGGTCCTTTAAATATTTTTTTCCGTTTCAAAAATATTAAAGCCCAAGAATTGTACGGTGTCCTGCTTGACATATCCTAATATTAAATGGTAATTGCAAGCGAAGGATGCCAAAGGAAGTCTATTTGACTGAAACTCAAAATCGTTTGCCAATTCGTGTAGTGGCGAAATACTTAAAGCTAAGTTGTTAGCTGGCGCCCAACTAAAATCCCCTCTGCTTCCTCACACCCCATTGAGTGAAATGTCATTGCCATCAACTTCAATATGTAGCAGAGCTTCAACTTCTAGTAAATTTTTCCGAAGAGTGGGGGGTAACTCATGCTGGGGAGCTTTTAATGCTGTCATTTTTAGTTGTTGTTCAGGAAGGCTTACCCTGGGCGGTTTGTAAAACAAACCCACTTCCTGTTTGCCCTGCCTCTCTCCTCTTCTCCGCCTTTTTGCTTCATTTCAAAATCCCCAGTTCCGCAACCCGGCATAATGAGGATGAAATTGAAAATTCATCACAATTAAAGTGATTTCTGGTACGAAATTTTCGAGCAATATCTTGTCTATACCTTGTGCGGTGTTCGATGGTCGGACGGACAGACAGAAGGACGGACGGGCGGGTTCCATTACATGCCGGCTGCCACAGTTGTTGGTTCTCATCATCGTCATCGTCAGCCGCATTTCTTGTTACAATTCTGAGGTATTGGTTTTATTGTAAGGAAATGACAATGCATCTTCTGTTCTATGCCCAATATAGTGCACACACACATACATACACAGAGATGTATTTCTATCTGTATGTTTGTGTATTCTCATTCCTTTTGAACCTTTGCTTAGAGATGAAGAGATTTATTGGTTTTTTCCGAATTACTTTGGCAGCGATTCTATTTGGGTGTATGTGTGTGAGTGAGTGTGTCTGTGTATTAGTTTCATATGTCCCTTGGTTTGGATTTTTTGGGGTGGCAACCATCTCATCATTGCTGCCTGATGGTGATGCCAAAAGATTTCGAAGAGGGATGGGGAGGGGAGAAAAATCAATTTATTAAGGACATGATGATTTATTATGTTTTCATTAATGTTGCCATTTAGTTTGTTGTTCTTGTTGTATTTTTTGCCGGATGGGAGAGACATCGCCACCACTGCTGCTACTGTCACAGTTTTCCTATTGATGGAAGGTCGGGTCAGAATTTAATTTAGATTTAATTCTAAAAATAAATATCAAAAGGTTTTTTTATAGAAA
>NW_026876684.1:0-20267 GCF_032173495.1 Musca vetustissima
ACCATACCAATGCGACTTCAGACCTGGCAAATACACCATTGACCAAATCAACGCGTCACTCTGTGCCAAATCCTGGAAAAAACTACGAAAAACACATCGACACATACCACCTATTCGTCGACTATATAGCCGCTTGTGACAGCCCTATCCGTTCAGAGGTGTTTAAAGATATGTCTACGTTCGGTATTTCTGCAAAATTAATATGGCTATGCAGGATAACTTAAAGTGGAACAAGGTCAGCAGTTAAAGTCGGAAAGGGCCTATCGGAGCCCTTCAATACCGAACGAGGATTCAGACAAGATGACAGTTTGTCGTGTGATCTTTTTAACATCCTGCTGGTATTTCTGCAAAATTAATACGGCTATGCAGAATAACTTTAAGTGGCACACGTTCAGCAGTTTAAGTCGGGAAGGACCTATCGGAGCCCTTCAATACCGAACGAGGATTCAGACAAGGTGACAGTTTGCCGTGTGATCTTTTTAACATCCTGCTGGAAAAGGTCATACGAGACGCAAAGGTAAACAGAAATGGCCCTCTATACACCAAACAACACATGTTACTCGCCTACGCCGATGACATCGATATAATGGGTCAAACATTGCGTGCGGTAACAGCCACCTTTGAACAAATTGAGAAGGAGTCTGCCATAGTGGGTCTGGCAGTAAACGGCGAGAAGACCAAGCTGATGGTATCAACGCGCAAGACGTCCAGTAGACTCGGACCAACTGTGGAACTTGAGAACTACAGCTTCGAGGTAGTTAAAGATTTTATATACCTTCGTACCGCCATAAAACGAATGACATCAGTTCTGAAATTCGGAGAAGGATTGTGATGGCCAACAGATGCTACTATGGTCTAAGTAAGCCGTTTAGAAACAAGGCCACCCGCCAGACCAAACTCACACTTTACAAGACACTGATACCACCCGTGCTGTTATATGGATCTGAAGCATGAGTACTTACGCAAGCAGATGGGACAGTTCTTGGGGTGTTTGAAAGAAAAATTCTCCAAAAGATCTACAGGCCGATCTGCGTAGACGGTGAATATCGGCGTCGAATGAACCACGAGCTTTACAATTTATACGCGGACATCGACATAGTCAGTCGTATTGAGCTGCAGCGACCTATATACCTTTTGATTGAGTCTGGAATGACGTGTGTCAAGTTACGAGAAAATCGGGTCAGATATAGATATAGGTCCCATAAATATTTTCGTCCGATTTAAGGTAAATGGGGCACCAAAGTCCCATATATCTTTCGATTTGCACGAAATTTGGCATAGAGTACTGAATTAGGTCCGAAATGATGTGTGTTAAGTTTTGAGAAAATCGGTTCAGATCTAGATATGGCTCCCATATATATTTTCGTCCGATTTAATGTAAAAGGTGTACCAAAGTCCCTATATACATTTTGATTTGCGCGAAATTTGCCGTAGCGTACCGAATTGAGTTTGGAAAGATGTGTGCTGAGCAGTGTTGCCAATTTAGCACTTTTAGTGCTAGATTTGGCACTTTTTAAACTCTTTTAGCGCCATAAAAATTGATCTAGCACCTAGCATATTTTTTAGCATTTTTATTTTTTTCTGGAAGTTATAAAAGTTTCGACCCATTGAACTTTCTCTGTCTTTCAGCCTATGAGATTGATCTCCCAAAAATTATATCTGCGAACAATAAAAAAACCCAACCCGGCCGAAATGGTTATACCCTGCACCATGTGGTGTGTATTAAAATGTTCGGATGATTGTGACATTGCTATTTGGGAAAATGAAAAAAAAAAAACAAACTAATTGTGGCTTTTCTGTGGGACTGATGAACATAAATTGGAAACTATCTAGAAAAATGTTTTTCTTCACCCGGAGTGCAAACCTTGATCAAGATTGATAATATTATGCGTATGTGTCAGCCTCCGAATTTGATATTACAATCAATTTGACTATAAACGTGCCCGACCGATCTCTGGAGGCTACCCCGAAACTTAGCCAATATTTTTAATGCTTGGTAGATTGATTTTCTGCCACATCGGTTGAAGCTTTAAATATCGAATATTGGGGGTACCGTTATATGGGTCTATCCTAAACAAAGGATATATGCCATTTTCAATACCAAACATCAGAGGAGTATTAGGACGTGCAAAATTTCAATGTTCTTTATTTAATTAAACAGACGGACACGGCTTAATCGAAATTGAATTTGATTCTGATTAGGAATAAAAAGGATCTCAGGTGAATATTTCAATATTTTTAAATAATCCACGTCTTATAAATCCTTAAAAAGCTTCTATTTAAAAAAGCCACGCTTCTAAAGGTTTATATTTCAAAAAAATTTTGTTTTCAAAATCCCTTCACTTACTGTGCTTACGATTTCAAATAAACCACACCTTATTTATTGTTCCTTCGCATTACGCAAGAAAAATCCACAGGCAAAAAAAATGTGTCGCCGCCACAATACGTGTATGTGACAAACTTAGCGGCGGCATGTCTTCAGAGTGGACATAAATTCAAACCTACATAGCAATGCCTCATGCCGCCGCATACTACATGTACATGTATGTAAGTTGACTGTGGTCCAGGGCAATTTTTCATAAAACACAAAACAAACTGATGACAGTTTAAATTGAAAACGACAGAAGCGAAATATGTGCGCATACAGTTTCGCACAAAAGCGTAAAGACGCACGTATAACGTAAATAATCGCAAAGAGCAAAGTAACAATAAAAAATCCGCAAAACACATTCATATTCTGGGTTTTTTTTATGTGACAGCATTTGTTCAAAAGAAAATTTGTCCCATACACTTTGTTCCTCAGTAACAACAAACAATGGACAGACAAGATACGCTGAAAAAAAACGCCACGGTACACCGTACCACACCACATGCTGCAGCAGCATCTCATCATACAAAATTCATGGCGACACCACTAACAAAAGGAGACAGGAAGACAACAACGAAGCCAACCAACCGGTACAATGGATGACTGCTGAATGAATGAACGGACGAATGGATGGATGGGTGGATATGAGAGCACACACACACACAGCCAAAATGACATTAATAACAAATGACAACTGAATAATTTCGAAAAAATTGCGTATGTCATATTTCATGCGTTAAATATTCAACAATCAACAATTTCTCATTTATTTTCGTCAAAGAAGGGCGAAGTGAAATAAAGGGGAGGCGGGAGGGAAATTATGCAATAAAAGTTTGAAAGGTATTGAAAGCCTTTTGTTCTGTGATATCACACATTAGTCAGGAAGTCGAATCCGATTTAACAATAGTCGTTTGAAGTCGTGAGCTTATTCCTAGGGTTTACGACATTTGTCCACGTTGGTGTGTTTTTCGGATTCCAAAAAATAATAAATATAATTCCAAATATAAAATTATAATTTGCAATACGCTGCGTTAAAATATTGAGCGGCACTGTAAATTTTCTGTCCGGATGTTTTTTTTATTTTCTAGAATTCGAAGTCCCAATTGACACTATAAATGGATGGAAAACCACTGAGCGGAGCAGTATAGTCGGACGAGGCCGACCATATGATACCCTACACAACTTCCACCGAGCTCTATGCTTCTGCGGATCCATATTCCGAGTCTCGGTAATATTTCGCGATATTTGCACCCTGTTGACTGCTCCACTTTTTAACCCTGTCCACTTTTTAACTCTGTCTTACTTTCTAATTCTCGTTTAACAGAGGTGAATATTTACGCCACTTTGACCATCGGAATCTTGGCCGATCTTTATATAAACAGGCGCTCTAAATATTTTGACAAATCGCCTTCGCCGTTTAAAATATGCGATCTTCTGCATATATATATATATATAGAGCGACTTGAAAAATTGACAAAAATAATTGCACCCTCTAAATATCATGCCAACAGCACGAAACTATAGGCGTCGTCCTTGACCATAAACGGAACTTCATGCAAAATTTCAAACCGATCAGCGCGACATTTTCGCCCTCTAGTGGGTAATGGTAATACTAAAAAATGTTATAACGCATTGACACCTTTAAATATTTACGTATAACTCCCACATCCGAGTGCATACACCGATGAAATTGGTACCAATTTAAAGGCCAACCACTCCTCTTGGATATACTATCAACATCACGGCTCTATGTCCTTCAGGAGTAAATATATACGCTATAGAATACAAATTTTGTCATTTTTAACACAAAAGTCAGGGTCCATTTGATCCACTAAATATTGACCGATATTTATCAAAACAGGCGTTCTTATTCTGTGGCCCAATCCCCTTCTCCATCTCGAGATGTTTGGGCCATAATTGCGGCCTCTGGAGCGATCAGAAAAACCGACAAAAATTAAGTATTTGGTCCATTTCACCCCCTAAATGTTAACCGATCTTCACGAAAAACAACAGGGGTCTTCATTGGGCCGAACCCAACCTACATGCAAAATTTCTTGAAGATTGGTCCATAACTGTGGCCTGTATCGTGTTTACAAATTATTATGGACAGACGGACGGACGGACACACATGTCTAGATCGATCTCTTGGAAGTTGGAACTCTTGGAGCTGCACAAAGCTATAATACCCTGACATCACAGTTGTGTAGGGTATAATGAGGAGGAACCTTTGAAATGGGATCAACATTTAAACGTTTAAGGGGACCCCCCCATTCTCGGGGTCAAAAATTGTTTTAATTTAATTCGATTCTACACTAATTCAAGAATGCCTCCACAAAATTTCAAGTGAAAATCTCAAGAACTCTTGAAGATATAGCTGATTTATTGTGTCAGCATCAAGTGACGGCTAAAGAGCTTCTCAAACTTTAAACGCGTTTTTCTCTAAACATTTTTTTGCGAATGGCGGGCATTATAACTCAAAAACTAATGACCCAATCGGTTTCAAATTTTTACACGTTTCTCTGTGAGGTATGGCTATCGTATGAACTAGGATAAAGCCAATCGGCGAAGATTTTCCTTAGTTTTTAACTTGGTTTTTGGTCAAAAATCGGCGATTTTCCAAACATATTTTTTCAAAGGTCCGCCATTTTGTTAATTTTATAGCGAAGTCAATAATCCTAGTTCATACGAGAGCCAGACATGTACTCTTTCTAACACCGTTGGAATTTTCGGATTCCGATCTTCCAGTGAGGAGTTATTATGCCCGCCATAAAAAATAAGGACTTTTCATTAATTACAAAAAACAACAACAAAACAATAACAAAAATTTTTTTGTAAATTATTTTTCTTCACTTTTAAATCTTCAAATATATATGTGCAAAGTTACAAACCTTAACAAGCATTGGTATTGATTTACCAGCCCATTGAAAATATTGAAAAAATAAAATCGAGAATGGGTGGGGTTCCCTTAAAGCAATATTTATGAAATGAGGCACTAAGAACCCGAAACGTCAATCTACAGGCACATCGAATCAAAAATACGTCTACAACCTATAAAATTGGAAAAATAATCTGGAAAACGCTTTTATATGGGCACTACTTCAAACCGTGATATCAATGAATGTACAGAAGCCTATATAAAATATTACGAGCTCTATCGTGGTTTGGAAGAGCTGCAAACAGACTTAGCTATATCGACGTAAAAATTTGCAAATGAAATGACAGTGTTAATTTTGGAATCCTAGCCTTTATGTTAACCTCATATGTTCGGCCTAGTGGGTCAAATAAATCAGCTGTACCTAATTTCATCCAAGTCGGATCATAAATGCGACCTGTACTTTGTATACAATCTAACATCAACAGACGGACAGACACACGGACGGACATGCATAAATCTAGTCAGAGAGTGATTCTATGCTTATTCTCAAAAGGAACCATGGGTCTATCTCGATTCCTTTTGCCTGTTAGAATCATATACCCTTCACCACAGTGTGGTATAAAACATAAAATGTGTCGGTCCTTGCCCAAACCCACCAGAATACCGAATCATATTTTAGGTACGAAATTTGGTTAAAAATCGGACTACTTCAAACAATGAACCATTATTAATCAGCGAGAACCCGAAATACAAAATTACAGATGGCACCGAATATTTGGGGGATATCGATATATGCGTCTAACCGATACATTGACCAATATTGGTAATTTTTTGGCACGATAGATTTTGGTGGGGAGATACCAAAATTAATTAGGTTAGAACCAATTCTGTTGAAAAGCGTTTCAAAAATGTATACCTTTGCTCTGTTATAGTCCTTATTTCCAAAACTATCTCCATGTATCAATACTACACGCTAAAACTTACCGCAGCAGAAATCTAGCTCTATACTAAATTTGGTACCATCTATTAGCTTTCTTGTACTTACATATTTCCAAAATTAATTCCTATTTTCATAATTCGAGCTTTATTGGTTTATCCAAACAAATGTAGTACCAATATGTAGATATTAATACAAATTTCCCAATGCAATAGAAATCATATTTCTCAATTTCAGTATTCGGTTCACCTAAATCCAAATAGTACCAAATTTAGTACCATTTAGTTCACATAGATACGAATTTCTAACAATATCTACATACCTCATTTCTACACTCCAGCAGTAATTTTAATTCCAAATGTTTAATAGTCCAGCTTTATCGGTTCACCTAAATCCAAATTACATCAAATATTGTTCTATTTAGTATCCATAAGTAAAAAAGTTCCAAACCTATATCCATTTCAGATATCGAGCTCTATCGGTTCATCCAAAATTAAAATTGTAACAAATTTAATATCATTTAGTACACATAAGAACACATTTCCTAACCTCCCTACATGTCTCAATTCTACAATGCAGTAGTAATTGTATTTCCAGATTTCCATGTTCCAGCTCTATCGGTTCACCCAATTGCAAATTGTACCAAATATAGTACTTTCCGCACACATAAGTACAAACTTTCAAAACTATCTACACCCAATCCTACAATCCGACGATAATGTTAAGTTCAGTATTCCAGCCATCCATTCTCCAAATTCAAAGTGTACAAAATATAGTAACATTTAGTACTTTTCGTATACATGAGTACACACTAAGAACATAATCTCCTTGCATCAACCCTACTTCTCAACCTTGATTTAAGAGCTCTAGCTAAATCGGTTCGCCAAATGCAAATAGTACCATATTTAGTTGTTGTTAGCATTTCCCCATTCTACTAGTACGAATTTTCAAAAGGTGTTTTCGATCGAAACGAAAAGTTTTTTAAACCAGCAGTGAGCCCATAGTGCATCGGTCCGATCAACACAATCGAATGGAGTCTGGAAAAAATAGCGAGTGCAAAATTTTATTAACATCGTGTCATAATTTCGTCTGATTTCTAGTAAATGTGGTACCAAGATTTTTGGGCGGTGTCTAAAATTAAATATTCGATGTAAATTGACCCATATTTATTTGGGACTATAATATGCATTCTTAGAGTATAAGCTGAATATTTCCAATGTGGCTTAGATTTCTGTCGACACAGTAACATTCTTTCGATGAAAAGTAATATAATTATTTTGTACACCCTATGAGGACATTGTATGCATTGCATTAATAGCGCCCGTCAACGAGTTGTCTGTCTTAATTTGTAATCGATAAAGTAAGAAACAGAAACAGAAAAAATACACATTAATTATAATCAACATCTGAACGATCATGTTGATGTCGATATTGAAGAAGATTCATTAGCTGCCAATGATTTCCATCTCTGTCAACACATCAGATGCAAAAACGAAATATGCATATACCGTGAATATATGACGTGTGTGTAGAGGACATGAATACAAACTGTGAATAAATTTAAATTCCATGTGACATTTTTTACAAATTGTTGAATTTCTCACAACTTATCAAGCACATACATATTCTGAATACTGCAAAGAAATGATGTTATAAATGACAAATGAAGATGATGGGATGGGAAAAAGGGGGTTTAAAAATGTAGTTTTAGGGAAAAAGTGTGATTGACAATTCCTAAAACCATGTACCAGAATGGGTGTAATGCTAACAAATTGTCGTAAATTTTCGGGAATAATATACTATCGGATCAACTGAAATTTCTAAAATGCAGGATACTAACATGAAGACGAATTTTCGGACATAGGATTTTTAATTTCTATGAAATGAGAATACTATTTCGGTGATTGGGTGAAAATAGAGTTTAAAAAAAGTTGGGGATGGAGTTTGATAGAAAAAACCCTCCAAATCGTATGAGCCTAATTGAAAGATGATATTAAAACAAGTAAAAAGGTGTCAGTCGGGTTTGCCGACAGATTTATTCGCTCACCCTATGGTTTGCGGAGGATGATTTCGAAGTTACAAACAGGTTTTATTATTCGTTTAATATAATCTATATGTTTTTAATGTTTCGCTTTTAATGTTGATCAAATCGGTTATTCTAATAAAATTTACAAGTTTATATAATATTGACCCTTTTTGGGGGACGTACTAGAGAGAGGGTAGACGGGTTCCACATTCAGACTTGATCTAGGCTTGGTAAAGATAATAGGTTGGGCAAAGTTTGCTTCAAATCGGACATTCCATTCGTTTAGTATTGGGTTTGTAAATATTGAAAATGTTGACCATTTGTGTGGGAGGTACCAGATGGAGTGGACCCGTGGGTTCCATCTTCAAACTTGATCTAGGCTGAGTAAGGATAATAGGTTGGACTATGTTTGGTTCAAATCGGACATTCCGTTTGCATGATATTATAAAATTATTTTTTCCACAATTTTGACCATTTTGTGGGCGATGTACCAGAAGGAGGCGACCGATATTTTGATGAAATCGGGTAGTCCCTTCGGGAGTTTTCGGCCAGACGGACATTTTTAAATCGACTCCAAATTTTCTGAAGCGGACTTAGTCCAAATAAACAAATAAGCATTCACGGTATCAAAGTGTATATACCCTTCACCACACTGTGATACAGGGTATTATGTCTTTGTGCATATGTTTGTAACAGGCAAATATAATCAAGATATACCCATGGTTCCTTTTGAGAATATGCATAGAATCACTTTCTGAGTCGATTCGTCTGTCCATGTTAAATTGTAAACAAAGTACAGGTCGCATTTATGATCCGAATTGTATGAAATTTGGCACAGCTCATTTGTTTGGCCCAAGGACGAATCCTATTGAAATTGGAAAAAATCCGATTTTAGGTAAATGGTGTACCAAAGTCACTATATATCTTTCGAATTGCACGAAATTTGGCATAAAGTACTGAATTAAGTCTAGAATGATGTGTGCAAAGTTTCGTGAAAATCGGTTCAGATTTAGATATAGCTCCCATATATATATTCATCCGATTTTAATTTAAGTGGTGCACCAAAGTCCCTATATATATTTCGATTTGCACGAATTTTGGTACTGGGTAGGGTACTGAATTAAGTGTAGAATGATGTTGCTAAGCTTCGTGAAAAGATCCATAGCCAGTCCGATTGACACATCGTACTGAAGTAATATAAATTAGTCTCTGGCAAGTATATATAGATATATAACAAACACGTGTAGAATATACACAAAGTGGTGAAGGGTATCATATAGTCGGCTATACTACTTTCCTTACTGGTTCAATATAAGTCCTTGTTTTGACATTGTCCTCACATAACAATCTAGACACAGTATTATTTTTATTTAAGGCTTTGGCAGCATTTCTCCACTGCAGTGGCAGTAATTTGGCATTCCGTGTTATTGGTTGGAGAGAACATATATGTAGAATTTTTTCGATCCAGGACAACATTTTAGTATGGCCCTGACATAAATATCCCTCCTTATTTTCAAGGCCCTCCCAAGTGGCTGTAGTTTGGTATACTTGGTTATTGAAGGGTGAAAAACATTTTTGCAGGGCTTTGGTCCATTTTTATATGAGTTAGAATTTCCTCCCAAGTTTTGTAATTTGGCATACATGTTTCATGGAGCTTGAGAAACATCTGTGCAAAACAATTTTGATATTGGTCCTGTTTTAGCCGCATATTCCCATCAATATGGCGGAAATTTGGAATTCCACATTCGTGGTGAGTAAACAAATTCTTTCCAGAAAAGTTTCCATTTTGAATGTCTGTAAAATTGTATTTAATTTTTTCTGAGAATAAACAAGCTTCCAGCAAACAATGAATCTAGTCTCCGTGGAAAATGTGTGACCTTTCTAAGAATTTTTAAATGTTGGTCTGGCTTAAATTAAGAATATGCATAGAATCACTTTCTAAGTCGATTTAAACATGTCCGTTCGTTCGTCCATGTTAAATTGTAAACAAAGTACAGGTCGCATGTATGATCCGAATTGGACGAAAATTGGCATAGGTCACTTATTTGGCCCAAGGACGAACTCCATTGAAATTGGGAAAAATCGGTTCAGATTTAGATATAGCTCTCATATATATTTTCGTCCGATTTAAGGAAAATGGTGCAACAAAGTCCCTGCATATCTTTCGATTTGCACGAAATTTTGCACAGCCTAGTGATTTAAGTCTACAATGATGTGTGTTAAGTTTCCTGAAAATCGGTTCAGATTTAGATATAGCTCCCATATATATTTTCGTCCGATTTAAGGTAAATGGTTCATCAAAGACACTATATATCTTTCGATTTGCACGAAATTTGGTATAGCGTAATAAATTAGGTCTAGAATGAAGTGTGTTAAATCTGAAACCGGTTCAGGTTTGGATATAGCTCCTATATTCTGACCAAATGAAAAACTTAGTATCGGTTGCTGAATGACATGTTTATGGATCCAATTTTATTTTACTGGTCCTTTAAAAATGCGACGTCTGTTAGGATTCATCTGTTCAATATACCCAAAGTGGTGAAGGGTTGCATATAGGCGGCCCCGTCCGACTTTACTACTTTTCCTACTGGTTTATATTAAAATAGTTATATGATATGTTCCGTGTTTGGGTTTGGTTGTAAGACTCTGTTGTAATCATTTCATCTGCAGAAGATACGAAAAAACTAGAACATAAGGTTCGATAATTAACCTTATATATATATATATATACATATATATGAACTGTAACCTGCATGTAGACCTAGACCCTGTATGGGAGGTACCAAAAGGAGTGGACCGATATTCCCCATGTTCGAACTTGAACTAATTTTGGAAGAAATAATAAGATGAGCAAAGTTTGGATGAAATCAAAATTTTTTGAAACAAATTTGGTCCAAAGAAACATGGGGTCTAGGACCAATATTTAGAATCATAATCGCTTGGGGAAATGTTGGTATAGATACACTTTTTGGTATGTTCCCTATATTTTTATTTCAAGTACCTGTCAGTATATCTATGGTGGAGGGTATCCAAGGTTATCTGATTTGTTCCGCGTTTTGGGTTTGGTTCTAAGACTCTGTTGTAATTATTTCGATATCGAGAACGTTGAACTATAGTCCACATTTAGGCCTAGCCCCTATATAATGATGCCTACCGATTTTCGGTATTTTTAATATTTAGCGTAAAGAAATGTATTCTGATGCAAACATGTTAATTTCGAAATAAAGCTGTATCTGTTCTCAATTAGGCCGAAATAAAACCTGTGTATATTGGTGATGGCCTTATATAACTGTCACCTTTTAATTGCAGTATTTTGGAGATGTTTCACCCTACCATGCGTCGTCAATATCGGACTATTGTCTGGGGTTTTTTAGGAAAAATGTCAATTAAAAATTGCTGAAATTTTGTATTTGGTGTACATTGAATTTTCGATATATGTCCACTTTTGGGTATGTACCCTATAATTTCGATGCTAGTATCTGTTAGTATACCTATGGTATCCAAAGTTCGGCCTTAACGCTTTTCACTTGTTAAAGCATAGTTTTGTCAAACAGTCGGCTCAATAATAAATATGTGTCGGTTCTTTAATAACATTTGTCGAAAAGTTATAGCTACTATATATTATGAGGGGTCGGCCCAGTTTTTGAATTGTTTAATGTTCATGAAGAAAGAGCTTTATTTGTTATCGGCTATTTTATGTAACATTTGATATGACATGTCTTCAGTCAAATCGAATGAAGAATAATTTTTGTAAAACATTTATTTCTTCTTTGTTTTGTGGGTCCTTGTGGGTCTTTTTCTTCATTATTATCCTCAATCGTAAACTAAATACCACAAAAATTACGCTCATAAGATTTTCGGTAAGGTCCTCATAGACAAAACATTAATTGGAATATCAGAAAATAAAACCGATTTGTGTACCGGTTTTATTGGTTATAATAAAAATAATAAAAATAAATTGAACTTTGATTCTACCATCACTGATATGCCCAAAGAAAACATATCTTCACTTTTTTTGTTGCCTTAAAATTAGTCTCAATTAAATGTTAATGCATTTTGACAGTTCCTGTGTTTTCTTTTTATTCGTATTTTCATTGTCAAAGATGTATACATTTTTCATTATATCCCGTCCACTGATAGCCTCTGCACTATAGCTGTTGTGCCTGTCAACGAGTACGACGACGACAATGATGATGATACAGATGACAAGCATACGCACTGATGCTGATGATGACAACGATGACAATGACGTTGCATTACACATTACAAGTATTTTTTTACATTTTACATTATTTGACTTTGACATTTCCAGTTTCAGTTCCATTCTTCTTGTTTTAAATGGATTATACATCGACTCGGCTCACATTCATATTCAAGTGCAATGTGAGAGTGCATATGGATGCAAGTATGTATGTATGAGTATGCAGATCATTGTGTGAGTTAATTTTTACACTGCTGCTGGATGATGGTGATGAGGATGAAGCTGACAATGATGACAGCTTAACGACAGTTTTTCCATTATTTATGTTGAACTATCTTATTATGCGCAATGGCATGCCATGGCATGGGCAATGGTTTGTCATATTCGTTATGGAGATTGTAGATTGTTTTTTTTCTGTGAGTTCTCTGTCAGTGATATTTTAAAATAGTTTAAAAATGGAAGATAAATGAACATTAATTAGTGGATAAGAAAGGGACAATGTGATGGAATATTTTTTCTTCATGTATGTAAGTATTTCTGTAGCAGGTGGGCAATATGTGAGTCATAATTATTATAAATAGACATATCTACCGGCATAGTGCAACGGCAAAAATTATCTAAAGTTCAAATGTCTCTAAAATGTTTGAATTCAAAACGATATCAATGGACTATCGGATTAGGACGTCTATTGAATCTGAGATTATCTATATCAACAGTTCACTTGACATTGATCACATATGAAATTTTATTTTCATTCTGGGTATTAATCCATGTTTAAAAAGCCTCCGTCCAGAAAATAACTTCATTATGTTTTCTCTAAGTAGACAGGGTTTGGCGAAGTTGAGTGCCGCTTTCTATGCTACTTACTTACTTTACTTGTTGCAGAACGGTTGTTCCATAAGCCGAGCTTAAAAAAGATTTCAAAGCGCGTCGGTCTTGTGCGCAAATCCACCAATTTGGAAAACCACATTCCAAGATGTTGTTTTCTACTTGTTCTTTCCATCTGATTCGTGGCCTTCCCCTTCTACGTGAACCAGCAGTTGGCTCGTTTTTATATGCCTTTTGAGTTGGGGCATTTTCATTCATCCGCACAACATGGCCTAGCCACCGTAGTCGCTGCAGCTCAATACGACTGACTATGGCGATGTCCGCGATGTCGTGGTTCATTCGACGCAGATATTCACCGTCGACGCAGATCGTCTCATAGATCTTTCGGAGAATTTTTCTTTCAAACACCCCAAGAGCTGCCTCATCCGCTTGCGCAAGTACCCATGCTTGTGATCCATATAATAGGACGGGTAGTATCAGCGTCTTGTAAAGTGTGAGTTTGGTCTGGCGGGAGGTGGCCTTGCTTATGAGTTGTTTGCTCAGACCATAGTAGCATCTGTTGGCCATCACAATTCTTCTCCGAATTTCAAAACTGATGGCATTCGTTTTATTTATGGCGGTACCAAGGTATATAAAGTCTTTAACTACCTCGAAGCTGTAGTTCTCAAGTTCCACAGTTGGTCCGAGTCTACTGGACGTCTTGCGCGTTGATACCATCGGCTTGGTCTTCGCACCGCTTACTGCCAGACTCACTTTGGCAGACTCCTTTTCAATTTGTTCAAATGTGGCTGTTACCGCTCGCAATGTTCGACCCATTATATCGATGTCATCGGCGTAGGCGAGTAACATGTGTTGTTTGGTGTACAGAGTGCCATTTCTGTCCACCTTTGCGTCTCGTATGACCTTTTCCAGCAGGATGTTAAATATATCACACGACAAACTGTCACCTTGTCTGAATCCTCGTTCGGTATTGAAGGGCTCCGATAGGTCCTTTCCGACTTTAACTGCTGATCTTGTGCCACTTAAAATTATCATGCATAGCCGTATTAAGTTTGCAGGAACGTCGAACGTAGACATGGCTTTAAACACCTCTGAACGGATAGGGCTGTCAAATGCGGTTTTAAAGTCGACATATATGTGGTATGTGTATGGTCCAATGATGTCATTGACCATTGGCTTCAATCGTTCACACAGCACACTGGATAGCACTTTATATGCGATGGGAAGGAGACTTATTCCTCTACAGTTGGCACATATCGTCTTGTCTCCTTTTTTGTGCACGGGACACAGGATGCTGAGGTTCCAATCATTGGGCATGCATTCATCTAGCCAAATTGTACTAATCAGCTGGTGCATCTGGCCACCAGTAGTTCGGCTGGTAACCCATCGGCTCCTGCTGCTTTGTTGTTCTTGAGATGATTAATTGCTTTTATGACCTCATCTTGGCTAGGTGGTATACCCTCTATACCATTATTACTTATTGGTTCTGAGGTATCTTCTTCAGCGCCACTATTTGACACCAGAAGCTTTTCAAAATGCTCCTTTTAGATCCTCAACACGCTGTCTGTATCTGTCACCAGGTTTCCTTCTTCATCTCTATAGGAGTATGTGCCTGCACCAAAGCCTTCGGTTTGGTGTTTTACTCGTTGGTAAAATTTCCGGACTTCATTCTGGCTCCTGTACATCTCGATTTGCTCACGCTCACGTTTTTCTTGTTCTTTCTTCTTTTTTCTGAAAACACGTTTCTCCTCTCTCCTTTTCTCCTGATAATTCTCCATCACGTTACGAGTTGCTACTGTCTGCAGGGTTGCCCTATACGCTGCGTTTTTCACATCAGTAGCATTACGACACTCCTGATCGTACCATGGGTTTCTTGGTGGTAGTTTTTGATACCCAAGTGTTGCTTTTGCTGCAGTTTGTAGGGAGTTGGCAATTCTTTGCCATTGTGCTTCTATACTATTATCGGGACAAAAAGTGCTTTCTTTAAGCAGATGGGTAATTTGAGCGGAGTATGCCTCGGCTACCTGTTGTGTTTGCAGCTTTTCGACGTTGAGTTTCCGTGTTGTATTAGATCGCACCTTTGCTGCAACATTAAGACGAGTGCGTACCTTGGCTGGCACAAGGTAATGGTCCGAATCGATATTCGCTCCTCGGATCGATCGGACGTCTAAAACACTGGAATGCTTCCCGTCTATCACAACATGATCAATTTGATTTCTCGTTTCTTGATCAGGAGAGATCCAGGTGGCCTTGTGTATATCGAGATGCTTGAATCTGGTGCTGCTAACTACCATGTTTTTTGCTGCCGCGAAGTCAATCAACCTCATGCCGTTGTCGAATGTTTCTTCATGAAGGCTGAATTTTTCGACGTTGGGGCCAAAGATATTTCCCCTTCCGATTTTTGCATTAAAATCTACTAGCAAAATTTTAATGTCATGGCCAGGGCAACGGTCATATGCTGTTTCTAGGCGCTCGTAAAATATGTCTTTGGTCTGTTCATCTTTATCTTCGGTCGGAGCATGGGCGCAAATTAGACTGATGTAAAAGAACTTCGCTTTTATACGGATTATAACAATTCGCTCATCTACTGGAGTGAATCTGGAGACAAGGTCTGTTATTCTCCTGTTAACCATAAATCCGCAGCCAAATTCATGTCTCGTTTCATGGCAGCTATAATACAGGGCGTAATCGTCGGATTTACTTACGTCTGTCCCTTTCCATCGCATTTCCTGTAAGGCAATAATATCGGCTTTGTACTTCTTGAGTACATCCGCCAAAGCGAACACTGCGCCTGTTCTGTACAACGTGCGCACATTCCAAGTGCAGATTAACAGATCTTGGTCCTTTATACGTTTGCGGGGGTCGTCAACATTAGGTGGGTTTGGTTTTCTTTTTCTTAGATTTTTCATAGTAGGTTGGGTTTTCCGAGAGTGGGCAACTAACCCGACGCCTCAACCCATTTTTTTCCTGCTTCCTTGCTAATTATGCATATTTGTCGCCATCAATTGTAATCCGACATTGAATTTCAAAACATTCTGACACCTTTCACCTCCAGGCAAATAGTATTATGACTGATGACCATGGGTGGTATAGGGACCATAACTTCAGAGTTCTTTGTATCCCAGCTTAATATTAACAAATAATGACATTGCAATTTACAGAATTCATAGGAATTCCTTAATAATCCCTTTAAATAACACCACACCGCTGTGAAAAAAGGCACGCACAAAAGCTGGGTGTGTGTGCGTGTGAGAAATTCACAGCTAAAACCTGTGCAAATGTAGACGTTAGAAAGTTTCTCTGTTGTTTTCGTTTTTTTTTTGCTAAGCTGAGGCATCCCGAAGTAATTGCAGTAGATGGCTTCCTGGTGTGTCAAACAAAATTGACGTCTAATTTTGTTTCTGGTTCTTGCAACGTTATTACCCTTCCCTGGTGGTATTAGGACTGTGTTTAACCCAGTCGACAGTCAAACAATTGCCTATCACTGTCAAAGGTGATGCCACCCCGCTGTTGCCGAGCTGTCAGTTAAATCAAACAACGTTTTCCTCCTCTATGGAAAGGCCAATGAATCTGGTCTGATTTTGTCAGATTTTTGTCGGTGCGTATATCAAAAACGTTTTCGTTTTTTGCGACAGCCATTCAATTCAACCATTAAATTCTGTTCAACAAAAGGTGGCGGCAAAATTGTTTTGTTTTGAACTCCTGCTGTCTTAACAAAATGAGGATATGGCGAAATTTTCTTCGTCTTTATTGTGTGCGAATATCAAAGCAACAAACATGTTTTAAGGCAATTGGTAGGTTTGCAGGGTTTACTTTTATGGGTTGCATATGTACACGGGTTTCTAGTAAACTTGAAACATCCTAGACTATACCAAGGTATGGATTTTTATACCCTCCACCATAGTGTGGATGGTACATCAATTTTGTCATTCCGTTTGTAACTCATCGAAATATTCATTTCCGACCCTATAAAGTATATATATTCTTGATCAGGGTAAAATTCTAAGACGATCTAGACATGTCCGTCTGTCCGTTATAATCACTCTAGCGTCTAAACGAATTGAGATAGAGCCCCAAAATTTTGCATAGAGTCGTCTGTTGTGTGCAGGTAGGTCAAGTTCGATGATGGGCTTTATCGGTCCACGTTTAGCCATAGCTCCCATATAAGGTTACCCCCCAATTGTCGGCATTTTGAGGTTCTTGAGCTGGTTTTTCAACTGAATTCGCTAAAGTTTGGTACATTGAGTTCTTATTGGGTACTAAATGTCTCCACTAGAAATTATAAATATGGGTCCATATTTTCGGATAGCCCCTATATAAGGGTACCCCCAATTTTGCGGTATTTTGGGGGGTTTAATAGCATTTTTCGATCGAATTCGCTGAAATTCGGTACTTTGAGTTCTTATTGGGTAGCAAATCTCTATACCCAAAATTATAAATATAGGTCAATTTTTGCGGGTAGCCCCCATATAACGGTACCCCCAATTTTCGGTTTTTTAGGGTTCTTAAGCGTGGTTTACAACCGAATTCGCTGAAATTTGGTACATTGGTTTCTTATTGGGTACCAAATTTCTTCACTAAAATTTATAAATATAGGTCCACTTTTTCTAGTAGCCCCATATAAGGGTACCTCCCAATTCCCAGTTTTTGGGGGGTTTTGACCGGTTTTTTTCACCGAATTGGTTGTAATTTAGTAATTTGAGTTCTTATTTGGTAGCAAATCTCTCCACAAAAAATTATAAATATAGGTCAATTATTTCGGGTAGCCACATATAAGGGAACCCCCAATTCTCGATATTTTGAGGTTCTTGAGCGCGTTTTTCAACCGAATTCGCTGAAATTTGGTATTTTGTAGTCGTATATGGTAACGAATGTCCCCACCAAAAATTATTAATATACACCCCTTTTTAGGGGTAGTCCCCATAAACCCCCTTTTTATACCCTTCACCACACCGTAGTACAGGATTATATGTCTTTGTGCATATGTTTGTAACAGGCAAAAGGAAACGATATAGACGCATGCTTCCTTTTGAGAATATGCACAGAATCACTTTCTGAGTCGATCTATGCATGTCCGTCCGTCCGTCAGTCTGTCTGTGTGTCCATGTTAAATTGTAAACAAAGTACAGGTCGCATTTATTATCCGATTTGGATGAAATTTGGCACAGCTCACTTATTTGGCCCAAGGACGAACCCTATTGAAATTGGGAAAAACCGGTTCAGATTTAGATATAGCTCCCTTATATATTTTCGTCCGATTTAAGGTAAATGGGACACCAAAGTCCCTTATATATATTTCGATTTGCACGAAATTTGGCACAGCGTACTGAATTTGGTCTAGAAAGACGTGTGTTAAGTTTCGTGAAAATCGGTTTAGATTTGGATATAACTCCCATATATATTTTCGTACGATTTTATGTAAATGGTACACCAAAGACCCAAAGTTAGACCTAAACGTTTTGAAGTTAATATAACGTAGCATGTGGAAAGTTTTGTTGAAATCGGTTCAAATTGGGATAGAAATATTGGTCCTAGACCCACCATTAATTATACCGATCGTCTTATTTGGACTATCTGAGTCGATCTAGACATGTATGTCCGCCTGTCCATTATAATTTGTAAACACGATACAGACCACAGTTATGGACCAATCTTCACGAAATTTTCCATATAGGAAGGGTTTTGGTCAATTAAGACCCCTATTGTTTTTGGTAAAGATCGGTTAATATTTAGGGTATGATATGGACCAAATATTTAATTTTTGTCGGTTTTTCTGCTCGTTCTAGAGGTCGCAAATATGACCCGAACATCGCGAAATTTTACATGGGGAAGCGGATTGGGCCAAAGAATAAAAATGCCTATTTTGATAAGGATTGGTCAATATTTAGCTGATCAAATGGACCCTGACTTTTGTGTGAAAAATTACAAAATGTGTATTCTATGGCGTATATATTTACTCCTGAAGGACCTAGATATATTGCCCAAGCTCAGAATGTGGTGCACCAGAAAGTTAGATGTTCATGGAAGTTGTCAAGGGTATCATATGGTCGGCCCAGTATACTGCTCCGCTCACTGGTTTAAAAATATTTTTTCCAAATAGTATTCCAAGGACTGGATCTTTTAAAAATAAATATTTTCAAGTCACTGTAATCCTGTCATAATAGACATATGAATGTTTTGCGGCAACATATAATTTATAATATTAATTCATTTTTTACTGTGTTGTTAATAACAAATTCGATGGTTACGTTTAAGGGGATGAATTTATTGATGTGTGTATGTGCGTGTGTGTTTGTGCATCCGCGTCCATAAAGTCTACTTAAAATCACATCTTTTACTCACGCCACAGGCAACAAATCTTTCACAATTCATGTGGTGATGCGGCTGATGTTGCCATTGCTTGTTATTACTGGTGGTGGTGGTGATGGTGATATGGTGGCGGCCATAACAATGGACCTTTATGATAGCCTTAACTAATCCCCTACCTCGCTCACTCTTGCTGTAAAACGAAATGAAAACTAAATTATAAAATATTACCAGAGCCTGGTATTTATCTAGTTTCAAGCTGTGATTTTAACAGGATTGAAAGAATGAGGCAGACGGCATTCAACTATGACAGAAGAAGAAGGGGGGCAGCACAACAAACATTCAAAGTCAAAATCGAAAATGAAATGCATGAATGATGAGCACGGCATGTGGCTAAAAAAAGAAGAAAGGAAAGGACGGAACAACACCAGACTCCTGCTGTAAAGTGTGATTTATATGTTGTGGAAATTGATATATTGAGTAGTAGTAAAAGAGGTTGTGGATTGAAACCCTATGCTGTGTGTTAGCTTCTTAGAAGTGTAAGGAAGGGCACGTAGGAACAACAACAATGTGTGGCCTCAAGAACATCATTGACCTTAGGAGTCATATGCATAACTATTGTTTTATAAAAATAAAATCTATGGGAGAATGTGTGAGAACTTTGTTGCAATATGTGAAATGTTTTGGAATGGTTTTTCTAATTTTGACAATTGGAAATCTAACCAG
>NW_026876685.1:0-19957 GCF_032173495.1 Musca vetustissima
TGTTAAATATTTGGCTGGCGGGAACCGTTTCTGGCCCGGTTGCCATGTAAGAAAAGTATGACTTTTGATATCCAGAGCAAAAAAGGCAAAACAACAGCATCAAATACAATAATGGACGTGAATAAAAGCTGCAAAGAAAACAACAAGCTAGGGGCCACAAAGTTCAGCAAATTCTCCTATGGATTCTCCATAATCAAAGTTATGACATTGTATTGGGGTTTCTGTTGATGTCGTTGTTGTTATTGTAGTACTAAGTCACATAAAAATCTTTAAAGTTTTTTCTCTCTAATTTATGAGCGTTAAGCTTCTTCGGCGAAATGTGTGATTTGTCCGTAAAACTGCTTACAAAATGTTAACATCTTTAGATCTTTACATCGTATAGTTGTTGCGGCAAAGTTGTTGAAAATTTTCTGATAAGTTCCTATTAATAGTTTGACAAGAAATATCTTCTTTGACAGGGTTTTCATTCATTCGGTGGCCAAGTTATGCTCATATTCCAACACAATTTGGGGTGAAATGTCTGAGGAAAATCTGCGGCAGTTAAAACGGAACTATGACGCCATGAGAAAAAACTCTCAATGTGAAGACTTATTATTCAACGGAAAAATAAATATTGATTTTTATACCCTTCACCACACTGTGGTACAGGGTATTATGTCTTTGTGCATATGTTTGTAACAGGCAAAAAACAACAAAAAACCAGTGAGCGGAGCAGTATGATCGGACGGGCCGACCATACGGTACCCTACACAACTACCACGGAAATCTCACTTTCTGCGGATTTTTATTCCGAATATGGGAAATATTTCGTAATAGTTGCACACTCTTGCCCGATTAGAGGTCAAAAGCACCTCTTCCTTACACTGACATATTTTCCGGATATTTCCAATATTCAGTACAGCCCTTCTAAACACTTGTCCAGATTCCATTCACTGTGGGTTCTGTTCCACATGCCGAACGTTCTGTTGTAAGGTTCGGTATGTGGTCTATAGATCGAATCAAAAAAAAAAAAAAAAAAAAAAAAAAAAAAAAAAAAAAAAGTTTTCGGTCCACTCCATCCCAATATTATTATCAGATCATCACCGAAAATTATAGGCGTTGTCCTTGACCATACCTGGATTCTCATGGAAAGTTTTAAAGCGATCAGCGCCATATTTCAGCCCTCTAATGTGGGTTACTAAATAATATATTAATACAAAAGCACCTGTTCATATTTAAGTGTAACTCCCACATCCGAGTATAATTGGTATCAATTTAAAGGTCAACCACTCCTCTTGGATATAATATAAACTTTTCGGCTCCAGGTCCTTCAGGGGTAAATATACACGCTGTAGAATACAAATTTTGTAATTTTTCACACAAATGTCAGGGTCTATTTGACCCGCTAAATATTGACCGATCTTTATCAAAACAGGCATGATTATTCTGTTGCCCGACCCCCTCTCCATGTAAATCATAATTGCGGCCTCTGGAGCAACGAGAACATCAGACAAAAATCTTTACCAAAAACAATAAGGGTCTTTATTGGCCAGAACCCATCCTACATGCAAAATTTCGTGAAGATTGGTCCATAACTGTGGCCTGTATTGTGTTTACAAATTATAATGGACAGACGGACGGACTCACATGTCTAGATCGACTCATCTAGTCGAGATATGACGATCGGTATACTTAAAAGTGGGTCTAAGACCGATATTTCGCGGCTTTACAAACTTTTGGGGCTGCACAAAGCTATAATACCCTGACAAAATAGTTGTGTAGGGTATAAAAATAGAGATAGAGAATATGCATAGAATCATTTTCTGACTCGATTTATGCATGTCCGTCCGTCCTTCCGTTTGTCGATGTTAAATTGTAAACAAAGTACAGGTCGCATTTTTGATCCGAATTGGATTAAATTTGGCACAGCTCATTTGTTTGGTCCAAGGACGAACCCTATTGAAATTGGGAAAAATCGGTTCAGATTTAAATATAGCTTCCATATATATATATATATATATATAGTGCAACCAAGTCCCTATATATCCTTCGATTTGCAGGAAATTTGGCACAGCGTAATGAAGAAGGTCTAGAATGATGTGTGCAAAAATATAGCTCCCATATATATTTTCGTCCGATTTAAGGTAAATGGGGCGCTGAAATTTGGTACATTGCGTTCTTTTAGGTGCCAAATGTCCCACTGCAAATTATAAATATCGGTCCACTTTTTCTGGTAGCCCCTATATAACGGTACCCCCCAATTTACGGTATTTTGGGGGGTGTAAGCGCGTTTTTAAAACGAATTCGCTGAAATTTGGTACAATGGGTTCTTATTGGGTACCAAATTTCCTCACTAAAATTTATAAATATAGGCCCCTTTTTCGGGTATTTTAGAGTTCTTGAGCGAACTTGCTGTAATTTGGTATTTTGTAGTCGCATATGGCAACAAATCGTACCCAAAATTATTCATATTCACCCCCTTTTAGAGTAGTTCCCATATAACCCCCTTTATTATAATAAAATAGTTTGCTGATTAGTTCCGAGTGTAGGGGTTGTCCCCATATAGGCGTATTCTACCATAGTTTAGGGGATAATCGTTACTCGAAATAGTCAGTTTTACCCTACAAATTATGGAATTCTAAGATTCCATCGGTTCTAATCATTCCGCTTTCTAAGGAAATCTTGATAAAAAAAAACTCGAACCTGACGATAATGAAATATATCGGCCAGCATTTAGGCATCTTCCCCATATAAGAATTGAAAGAATTGAAACACAAAACAAAAATATTGGGTATAGCCCTCATATAATGATAACCCCAAATATTCGCTAATTCCTAAACTATGTAATCTAACATTGTCATCTAAATTGTAGTAGTTTGAGGATTGTAGTAGTTTGAGGATTCTACCATGCGTTATTAGTATCCACGCTTTGTGGTTTTCATTAAAAATTGCTGAAATTTGTATTTGGGGTACATAATGGTTTACAATAACCGGTTTCTAGAATTATCGGTATAGGTTCACTTTTTGGCATGTTCTCTATATTTTCATTTCAAGTATCTGTCAGTATACCTAACGTTTTTTCGCTTATTATATGCTCGCATTAACACTACAAAAAATGTGAAATGTACATGTTGTAGTAGTTGTATAGTAGTTATTAAATAATTCGCTGTTTTCTGTAATGGTGGTAATTTTTGTTTTCTTGAAACACAAATTTTTCGCAAAGTAACAACAAATCAAAAATTATAATGTCAATATTTTTTATCAATTTTACAATTTTATTTAAAGAAAACTATTAATTTTAATTTTGCTCTGAATATGTGTATAGTTGTGAAGATATATTTCACTCAATTTTCCTAATGACTGTAACTGAATATCACCTGATGCTGTTCTGAACACAAATTAAGCTAAGTTAATTTATAAACTTTTTCCTATTCCTTTTTAACTAACGAAGCAACCATATTTCTTGAGGGGTTTGCCTTTTGGTTGTGGTACCTGGTGTCAAACCTTGGTTATACATATTTTAAATGACAAACCATCAAAGCAAGCATGGTAGCGTATGACCTACAATACTTGGAAGGTGGAAAACATTAAACAATAAATCATACGCACCGTCGACCGCAATGTGATTACTTTCTCCTCCCTTTCTCACTAACACTCACGCTCAATTTTACTTATTTTCTTTTTTGCTTCATTGGCAATGTATTGTGGTGGTGGTATGTCTTCTAATAAATGTTAACGAAATAATTATTTAATAATGTTCAGCTGTACGGTGGTTTGCTTTGAAAATTCTTAGCACGTAATTTCGTTTGGACATTGCGGTTGTTGGCAGTGTTTTCTCCTAAGCTACTTAGTAAAATGTTGATGTTTAAACGTTTTTTTTTGTGATTAGACTTTAGGTCTGTATAGAGAAGTTTCCTGCGGAAATTTCTATACAATTGTATAACATTATAGAACAGTGATGGTAGCACCTTAATCCATCTGGAAGTATTTGATACAATTTTAATTTGGAGGAACGTCAGAGTATAGCATAGGGATATGTAGGTAGTTTTGGAAACTTTTTACTTATGTATACAAAAAGTATTAAATTATACTATATTTGGTAAAATTTGGATTTGGGTCAACCGATAGAGCTGGAACACTGTAAGTTGGAAATAAGATTATTGTTGGAGTGTTGGTACTGAATTTGATACAATTTTCATTTAGGTAAAACGATGGAGCTGGAATCCTGAAATACGGAATAAAGATTGCTCTTGGAGTGTAGAATTGAGATATGTAGATAGTTCAAGAGATTTTTACTTATGTGTACAACATTTGGTATAATTTGAATTTTGGTTGAGGTGTTTCTGTTTCGGTCAGGAATGTAATGTAGTGTTCGGATGTGGAACTAGTTTTGTAAAAAACATATGATAAAACCAGTGAGCGGAGCAGTATAGTCGGACGCTGCCGACCATACGATACCCTACACAACTTCCATGAAAATCTAACTTTCTCTTGTTCTGTATTCTGAGATTGGGCAATATTTCGCGATATTTGCACACTTTTGGCTGGCTAGAGGTCAGCAAATGTTACTAATAATCAGAACACCCCCTCTAATTACTTGTCCAGATTCTCTTCACCGTGGGGTTTGTTGTGATGTTCGGCTTTCGACTCGAAAAGTACAAATAATTAAGTTTTCGGCCCACTTCATCCGAAAAATTATTACCTGATCATCACCTAAAATTTTAGGCGTAGTCCTTGGCAATAACTGGAACCTCATGGAACATCTCGAAGCGATCAGCGCTATAGTTCCGCCCTCCAGTGTGGTAAATAGGTTACTAAATAATATATGAATACGTAAGCACCTGTAAATATTTAAGTGCAACTCCCGCATCCGAGTACCTACGACAATATAATTGGTATCAATTTAAAGGTCAACCACTCCTCTTGGATATACTATTAACTTCTCGGGTCTATGTCCTTCAGTTGTATATATATATACACTATAGAATACAAATTTTGTCATTTTTCACATAAAAGTCAGGTTCCATTTGACACGCTAAATATAGACCGATCTTTATAAAAACAGGCATACTTATTCTTTGGCTCGATCCCCTTCTCCTTGCAAAAATTCGCGGTGTTTGGACCATAATTGCGGGCTCTGGAGCGACCAGAAAAATAAAGTTTTTAGTGCATTTCATCCCCTAACTATTAACCGATCTTTTCCAAAGACAATAGGGGTCTTCATTGGCCAGAACCCATCCTACATGCAAAATTTCGTGAAGATTGGTCCATAACTGTGGCCTGTACCGTGTTTGCAAATTATAATGGACAGACGGACGGACGAACACACATGTCTAGATCGACTCAGCTAGTCGAGATATGACGATCGGCACACTTAAAGGTGGGTCTAGGACCAATATTTCGCGGCGTTACAAACTTTTGGGGCTGCACAAAGCTTTAATAGCCTGACAACATAGTTGTATAGGTTATAAAAAACAAAGCTACTAATTGATACTGAGATGTTCTATATTGGTGTGAATTTTTGTTAGCTCTTTTGACATATATAATTTTTATTTTTTTTCGGCCCACTTCATCCGAAAAATTATTACCTGATCATCACCTAAAATTTTAGGCGTAGTCCTTGGCAATAACTGGAACCTCATGGAACATCTCGAAGCGATCAGCGCTATAGTTCCGCCCTCCAGTGTGGTAAATAGGTTACTAAATAATATATGAATACGTAAGCACCTGTAAATATTTAAGTGCAACTCCCGCATCCGAGTACCTACGACAATATAATTGGTATCAATTTAAAGGTCAACCACTCCTCTTGGATATACTATTAACTTCTCGGGTCTATGTCCTTCAGTTGTATATATATATACACTATAGAATACAAATTTTGTCATTTTTCACATAAAAGTCAGGTTCCATTTGACACGCTAAATATAGACCGATCTTTATAAAAACAGGCATACGTATTCTTTGGCTCGATCCCCTTCTCCATGCAAAAATTCGCGGTGTTTGGACCATAATTGCGGGCTCTGGAGCGACCAGAAAAATAAAGTTTTTAGTGCATTTCATCCCCTAACTATTAACCGATCTTTTCCAAAGACAATAGGGGTCTTCATTGGCCAGAACCCATCCTACATGCAAAATTTCGTGAAGATTGGTCCATAACTGTGGCCTGTACCGTGTTTGCAAATTATAATGGACAGACGGACGGACGAACACACATGTCTAGATCGACTCAGCTAGTCGAGATATGACGATCGGCACACTTAAAGGTGGGTCTAGGACCAATATTTCGCGGCGTTACAAACTTTTGGGGCTGCACAAAGCTTTAATAGCCTGACAACATAGTTGTATAGGTTATAAAAAACAAAGCTACTAATTGATACTGAGATGTTCTATATTGGTGTGAATTTTTGTTAGCTCTTTTGACATATATAATTTTTATACCCTCCACCATAGTATGGAGGGTATATTAGTTTTGCTTTCCGTTTGTAACGCACCGAAATAATCATTTCCGAACCTATAAAGTATATATATTCTTGATCAGCATAAAATTCTAATAAGTATGTCCGTCTGTTGTAATCACTCTAGCGTCTAAACGAATTGAGATAGATCCCAAAATTTTGCATAGGGTCGTCTGCAGGCAGGTGAAGTTCGAAGATGGGCTATAACACTCCACGTTTAGACACACCATACGAATTTTTAGTATTTTGGGGTTCTTGAGCGCGTTTTCAACCGAATTCGCTGAAATTTATTACATTGGGTACCGAATTTCCCTACAGAAATATCCACTTTTTATGGTAGCGCCATACAAGGGTACCCCCAATTTTCAGTTTTTGCGGGGTTTTCACCGGATTTCCACCAAATTGGCTGTAATTTTGTATTTTGAGTTCCTAATAGGTACCAAATCTCTCCACAATATATACAAATATATACAAAATAGCACCAGCAAGTAACGTATTCACTTTGTTAAAAAAATACCTTTAAATATAGCAATTTTTTTGGAAAATTGCTGATTAGAGTATTAACTACTATGTTTATTTTTTAAAACAATTAATTTTGGTCGTGAAAAAATAACAGCTGATTTGAAATTATGCTTTTTGTGGCAAAATTAACGGAATGGATCGAAATAAAAAATAGCACCACACATGTTTCTTTTTTGTTTGGTTATGATATTCCATGATAGCGGTAAAAAATTTTACAGCAAACATGATCTATTGGTTTTCTGTATTGTGTTAATCAGTTTATGCAAGCAAATTATAGTAAAAGACACATCGTTTAAAAAAAATGGGTCGTGGAAAACATTGCAGTGCTGAAAAACGAGAATTGATTCGTAAATTGATATCAGAAGGCAAATCTTATAGAGAAGTGGGTCGTTTACTTGAGTGTTCAAATAAAATGATAAGAAATGCCATACAATTTAAAGAAAAACCAGAAACACGCGGTCGAAAAAGAGTTATTTCATATTTGCTTACCAAGCGGTTATTCCGCCAAGCCAAGAAAGAACCATTTAAGCCAGCAACGGAGCTGAAAAAGGAGTTAAATATACCTGCAACAGTGCAAACAGTTCGCCATTACCTTCGAATAAATGGTTTAAAATCCTGCAGCCCCAGGAAAGTTCCACTTTTAAGTGCTAAGCATGTTGCCAAGCGTATTACTTTTGCCAAAGAACACTCAAATTGGCCATTGGAAAAATGGAGGAACATTTTATGGACAGATGAAAGTAAGATCGTGCTGTATGGGGAAAAGGTTCTCGAGCATATGTCAGACGACCACCGAATGCAGAATATGATCCAAAATATACGATGAAAACGGTTAAACATGGCGGTTCAAGTGTAATGATATGGGCATGCTTTTCGTTTTACGGGGTAGGGCCTATACATAATATTAAAACTATAATGGATCAACATGTTTATGTTGATATATTGGAAAAAATAATGTTACCGTATGCAGACTACGAAATGCCATTATCGTGGGTCTTCCAACAAGACAATGACCCCAAACATACAAGTAAGAAAGCCAAGAAATGTTTGAGGACAATCATGTACACGTTATGCAGTGGCCAGCGCAGTCGCCAGACCTTAACCCAACCGAGAATTTATGGACTGACCTAAAAGGGGAAGTAGCAGCTGCCAAACCAACAAGCACGAGTCACTTTGGAATATTGTCAAAGAGGCCTGGACAAAAATTCCGCTAAAGCGATGTCAGGATTTGGTTAACTCGATGCCTAGACGTTGCGCAGCCGTGATTGCCAATAAAGGACATGCTACTAAATATTAATATACTTGAAATTACATCAAGTCATTGTGAGAAACACAAAACAATTGATCTCATATCGTTTTCTTATTTTTAACTGGATATTTACGTGTTGGTGCTATTATTTTTTTCGCTTGAAATTTGAATTTTCTTTTATTTTTGTTTAATAAATAAAAAGTGTGAATTAAAAGAGTATATATTTTTTATTTTTATAGATTATATACATTTTACCTTTTTAATATACATTTCAAAGTTCGTCAAACTTAAAAAAAAATTGGATACACCTCTCTATATGTTGCTTGTAATAGTGGTGCTATTTTATTTTTCGCAGCTGTATATAAATATATTTATCTAGGTCCATTTTTTCCGGTAGCCCCCATATAAACGTTTCCTCTAATTGTCGGTATTTTGGGGTTCTTGAGCACGGTTTGAAACCGAATTTGCTATAATTTGTAGTCGTATATTGTAACAAATCCAACAACAAATAACAAATCCCTAACAAAATTATCATCATCATTAATATTCGCCCCCTTTTAGGGATAGTCCGCATATAACTCCCTTTTTATACCCTTCACCACACTGTGGTACAGGGTATTAGGTCCTTGTGCATATGTTTGTACCAGGCAAAAGGAAATGAGATAGACACATGGTTCCTTTTGAGAATATGCATAGAATCACTTTCTGAGTCGATTTATGCATGTCCGTCTGTCAGTCTGTCAGTCTGTCTATGTATTTTTGTGAACAAAGTACAGGTCGCATTTATGATTCGATTTGGATGAAATTTGACACATGTCATTTACTTGGCCCACGGACGAACCCTATTGAAATTGGAGAAAATCGGTTCAGATTTAGATATCGCTTCCATATATAGTTTCGTCCGATTTTAGATAAATGGTTCACTAAACTCGCAATATTTGCACGATAGAGACACCATTTTGCACAGAGTACTGAATAAGGTCTAGATTGATACAAGCCAAGGTTTGTTGAAATCGGTTCAGATTTACATATAGTTTCCTCAGATTTTATGTATATGGTGCACCATACTATCGATGTTTGTCCGATTAAGACAAAATTTTACTTATCTATGCCTAGATTGATGCATGTCAAGTTTTTAATTGGTTTTTGTGTCGAGATAAATTTTGGATAGCGCACTGTGTTGCAGCATAGCAAATTGTGGATGTCACGGTTGCCCAAATAGGTCCATTTATACATAGATCTTTAACATATTTTGCTCGATTATTGAAATTGTGAAAAATCGGTTCAGATTTAGATGTAGCTCCCATATGTATTTTCATCCGATTTAAGGTAATTGGTGCACCAAAGACCCTATATATCTTTCGATTTGCACGAATTTTGGTATAGGGTACTGAATTATGTCTAGAATGATGTTGATAAGCTTCGTGAAAAGATCCATAGCAAGCCGATTGACACAACGTACTGATGTTATATAAATTAATCTCTGGCAAGTTTCCCTGAAATCGGTTCAGATATAGATGGTGGTGAAGGGTATCATATAGTCGGCCCAGTCCGACTTTACTACTTTCCTTACTGGTTAATATTAGCTTCGAAATTGAGCTATATCGATCCTTAATTAGGCATAACCCTTCATATTATAATTTTGAGTATTTTAAAGGCTCTAGTCTCACTTATCTGTAATATTAATCACAATTTATCGCAGATAATTATCTGTAATCCTCAAATAAAAATCAAACCCATTTACCTTATTCTGAAGGTTATATTCGTTTTTCATGCCAAGCTGGCTGTATGTCGCTGTGATAGACGATAAAAACCTTCCTTCACAGAAAATTTTCAATTTAGGCCACGTTTGACTGCTGATATTATACATTTATATTCATATACTATTTAAAGTAAAAAATATTAAAAAAAATAATCAAAATTGAATATACCTCCAAGTCAAAGTCTGCAAAAAATCCCATCCTTGTTGAATATAACAGTATTTATACTTGATTTGCTGCTCTCCTTTGCCTGTTCCAAAACCATTTTTCATTTCAGAAATTTACAGTGATATTCAGTTGCTGTTCATTATGTGAATACATTTTTTTGTTTTCTTGCTGCGAAATATTCTGTGCCACAAAAAACAATCTGTGTATCATAAATTATTTACGGCCTATGTGTTTTCTGTCGCATACATTGGTACTACCAATGAATGACGAATGTAAAGGAAGAAACGGAAAAGAACAATTTTGTAGCAAGACTAATATTATTTGAAGAACTTGCACAACATTTTTCATTTACCAGCGAACATTCGTACAATTGTTTGTTCCTGGTCCGTGGTGATGGATAAAGTTACTTCAATACATATTAGCTGCAGAGCCATAATGGCAATGGTAAGGGCTGTTGTGGGCCTTGTTAATAAAATCTGTTGCCGTTCATCTAACATTTGTCCCTTGAGGCGGAGGTGGGTGGTGTTGGGAAATGTTAGTGCATTTAGAAAATTTACCATGCAAAAGGCGTTTCTTTCGCCTGTAATCAAACAAACAATCGTAACGTATTTTCCATTTGAGGCCTACACATAAATGGGGATTGTTTTATTTAAAAATGCTATAGGATATAAAGAGGAATAACTAAGTTTATCGCCATGGTAAAGGGAATATTTAGTTTTCCCCTTTGTAAAATTGTTTTAAGGGTTGTAAAAAAATAATAAGGATACGTATGTGTGTAATATGTGAAAGAAAAAAATAAATATTTGAAAATGGTGTAGCTTACTTCCTGGCAATTTCAAAGAAATCCTAACTTTTTAGCTGGCACACACATTAACACAAGTGTCCTTTTACTGAATCTAAATCAATTCAATTACGTGATATTAAAACTTTTGTGGCATGTCAAGAGTTCCCCTGCTCTTCTATATTCTTCAATATTTTTTTAACTTCCATAAGTGGAATGTTTTCAGGTTCAAGTATATTTTTCATTGGGAAATTTCACCGAAAATGTTGGTTTATTTATATGTAATATGGAATGGAACAAATTCGGGCCCTGCAACACTGCGACCAGGTTTGTCCATTCGCCGTCGCTCTTTGGAACCAGGTATACGACTAATGGCATTACAATGTATTTGGGATAGAGATGGCTTTCAGATTTCAGTTACCACAGAACTTATATAGCGTTTGGTTTTTATTAGGTGCACAATTGGTCAAAAATATTTATGGAAGCTATACCTAAATCTGAACCAAACTAAACATAAAACGTCTCTTTTTAGGCTCAATTAGCTACGCTGTGTAAATTATCGTTTTATAATCAATACGGTACGCAATACAAAATTTTGTTTGTATCGGATAAATCTTGGGAATATCATTTACAAAACTTACCAAAACTTCGTCTCAATCGGACAAGCCTTGGGAGTTTGGTGTATCATTTACATAAAATCAAAAGAAAATATATTTGGGAGCTATATCTGATCCGGTTTCAATGAAACTTAACACAGAGTATGTTAAGTTTCATTGAATTCTATACATTATGCCTAATTTTGCTTGTGAAGGACATACCGTGCGAGGGTTCGTCCTTGGGCCAAATAAGTGATCTCAGCCAAACTTCATTCAATTGGGATAATAAATGCGATCTTTACTTTGTTTGTAATGGGTTAACTTGTACAGATAGACGGAAGGATATTGTATAGAGCAACTTCGTGTATTGTTATGTAATTTCGCATATCAAGTTTGTAGACGATAGAATACCTCCTCGCATATTCAATGCACCCATGTTTCGAACTCGTCCTCTTGAAAAGGCCCCAAATTTTATATTGGATCCCACTTTACCCGACTTTGAATTTTTATACCTTTCACCACACTGTGGTACAGGGTATTACGTCTTTGTGCATATGTTTGCAACAGGCAAAAGGAAACGAGATAGACACATGGTTCCTTTTGAGAATATGCATAGAATCATATTTAAGTCGATTTATGCATGTCCGTCTGTCCATGTTAAATTGTTAACAAATACAGGTCGCATTTTTGATTCGAATTGGATGACATTTAGCACAGCTTCTTTATTCGGTCCAAGGACGAACCCTATTGAAATTGGGAAAAATTGGTTCAGATTTAGATATAGCTCTCATATATATTTTCGTCAGATTTTAGATAAATAGTGCACCAAAGTCCCTATATATCCTTCGATTTGTACGAAATTTATCATAGCGTAATGAATAAGGCCTATATGTGTGTTAAGTTTCGGCACAGATTTAGATATAGCTCCCATATATATTTTCGTTCGATTAAATGTAAATGGTGCTATATATCCTTCGATTTCGAAAAATTTCGATTTGCGAAATTTGGCACAGCGTACTGAATTAAATCTAAAATGATGGGTGTTAAGTTTCCTGATTTAGATATAGCTCCCATATACATTTTCGTCCGATTTTATGTAAATGGTGTACAAAGTTCCTATATATCTTTCGATTTGCACGAAATGTGACACAGCGTACTGAATTAGGTCTAGTACGATGTTATGTAAATGGTGTACCAAAGTCCATATATATCTTGCGATTTGCACGAAATTTGGCACAGCGTACTGAATTAGGTCTAGAATGATGTGGGTTATATTTCCTGAAAATCGGTCCAGATTTAGATATAGTTCCCATATATATTTTCGTCCGAGATATAAATGGTTCACCAAAGATCCCAAGGTAGGCCGATTGACAAAAAATTTGGCACAGCGTACTGTAGTAGATACAACCTAGCTTGAAGCAACCCTGTATCTGACCAAATAAAAATTATAGTATAGGTTGCAGAATTACATGTTTGTGGATCCATTTTCATGTTAACGGTCCTTCAAAATTTCGACGTCTGTTAGGATTCATCCGTTGAATATACCCACAGTGGTGAAGGGTATCATATAGTCGGCCCCGTCCGACTTTATTTTTTTCGATTTGCACGTATCGAATTGAATCTAGAATAATGTATGCTAAATTTCGTGAAGATCCGTTTAGAAATAGCTCCCATATATACATATATATTCGTCGGATGTTACATAAATGGTGCACCAAACTCCTAATGTTTGTCCGATTAACACGAAATTTTGCACAACGTATCAATTATTGTGTTTTGTTGAAATTGGTGCAGATGTAGCCATAACTTCCATATGTATTTCGAACGGGTGTCTGATTGAAATTAAATTTTTAACAGTGCGGCGTATCGAATAACTCGTATAAATTTTGCTATAAATCGTTTTTCATAAATTTTTTCCCATGGTAAGCAGACGACTCTAAATCTGCCCGAATTAAAATAACTTTATCATAGGTTGCAGGAAGACATAAGTATGTTCCTTCGAGGGAACATTGACATACAATTATAAGGATACATATGCACAATATACCCAAAGTGGTGAAGGGTATAATATAGTCGGCCCAGTCCGACTTTACAACTTTCCTTACTGGTTTATACTCGAGAAAGACAAAGTGTAAAACATATTTAAATCACACTTTTACAATCAGAGCTTAACTACATTTTCAACATAGCAATTATTTATTCAAAACCAAGTTTGATGTTTGTTTCCACTAATTAGGAAATCATTTATCAAGGCGGCATTGACATATTTCAAGTATTTTCTTAGATATGGAGTGTTCCACATTAGACGCATAGTTCACATTAACCGAAGTTACTCTATTAAATTAGTCTTTCTGTTTTCAACACCTCAAAATATTCAGAATAAAATTCTTGAACAGAATAAAATTCTATATCGATTTAGTCATCTGTGTGTTATTGGTAATGAAGATTGGATACATTGGTCCAGGTTTTGGTATAACCCGCGTCTTACCCGAATTGGCTTTAATTTGGTACTTGAAATTCAAATTGGGTAATAAATACCAAAAATAATCAATACGATCAATTTCTTAATTTAACTGTAATTAGTTATTTTGAATGTTCATTGGGTATCAAATCTACCAACAAAAAATTTCTATGTTGGTCCATGTTCCGGAGTATATTTAAGTATTTCAACCTTATCAGTATTAGTATTTTGTATTTTGAATTTCACTGGTAGACAATTTTCCTATTAAAAAATAATTAATGTGTCAACTTTTTAGGGCTGTCTCCATGCAACGCTACATCTAAAATTTCGGTATCTTGGGGAGTTTGGGCACACTAATTTGCTGTAAATTTATGCTTTGGATTCCAAATGAACAGAAAATCCCCTTACCAGAAACGATCAACATTGATGCACATTTTCTGATAGCTCCCATATGTTTCCCTCCATTATTAGTTATTTTTGGAGTTAGGTCCATTTTTTCAATCAGTTTGGCTCCAATTTGATTTTTGAGGACCTCGTGGGGTGTTCAACCTTTAATCGAAAAATTATCGACCCATTTTCGGTTCTTTATCTGTTATAGCGACATATTCCGGGATATAGAAGGATACAAACAAGATTTATGTGGAAAACTGTATATGTAGATCCAAGGTCTGATATAGCCTCCACGTAAAGGTCCCGCCCATTTTTGGGTTTATTAAGTATTTTATCCCCATTTCCTCATTGCAGTGGCTATAATTTGGCATAACGAATTCCAGGTGAAAAACATCTTTCTATAAATTATTCAATCTAGGTTAATGTTCTACATCTACCAAAACCCACAAAAATTTCTCTGAATTCGACAAAAGCTTTTATTAATTCATATATAATCTGTATTCGAATTTGAATGTAAATTGTTTTTAAATAATTTGTTGGTAATCTCAAAATCTTCCTAATATTCCCCAAGAATGGCCTTCAGTTCATTTTTATTTAATCCATACTTAAGTATTTTAACACCATACACTAAGACACTTGTACCATATTATTCTATTTACATTCATTAGTGGATTATCATTGAACTAAATTGCCATTGGCACAACAATACAGATGTAGTTGAGATTGAAATTAATCCAATTGTGGTCAAGTTGACGTATGATTTAGTATTTTTTTACCTGACGTCCATACGCCACCACGACAGCTATGGTTGTTGCTTGGAATAATGTTATGCAAAGTTTTATGCCACCAGGTAACATAACCGCAGGGTAGACCACAAGAATTAAAGTTCATTGGCCAAACAACATGAACAAAGGCAAAGTTTAGAAATTTGTTCAACCAAGACAGACAAAGACAATGTCTTATTTTCTTCAGACGTCTTTAAAGAATAAGAGGGGTGCGGCTGATATTTTACTTGGAAATTTATAATGCATAGCAATTATTCATTTTGTTGTTGTTTTTGTTAATTAGTGGAAGAAACAAAACTTGCTCCATTGTTGTTCTTCACCATATTTTTAATATAACAAAGGAGACTTTGGCATAACGTCTGGTAATCGACATACATATAATATTGCTATTAATTTCTGTTTGAAATTACAATTCCTTGCATTCGGTTTTTTGAAGAAAAGAACAACGAGAGAAATGAAGCAAATTAAGTGGAAATGTTAAACCTCATCTTATGATGTGCGTGTCTGTGTGGGTAGAATGGGAAAAGAACAAGCGTTTCTTGCGCTATTCTTCGTTGTTGCAATCACTCAAAAATTTGAGTTGTAATTAGGCAGAGTGGTGGTGTAGCAGAAGAAAAAAAAAATAACGTAGAATTGTTACAATTAATTCTGCTAAAATGTCTATTGATATCGCTATCTTCAAATGACCTAATGTAAGGCCTTGCGGGGTGTATGCAATTGAGGATATACATAACCGGTTATATTATGAAGGTTATTTTTTACTAAAATCAATAAAGTCTAATAAGTCAATTTTTTTCAAAATGATTTTAAAAATCAGCTAGAAAATTCACTTAAGACTTAGATATATAAAAAACGGATAGTTATATGAGCGATGTGATCAATCATATTACATTGTGTATTACCGACTGAAAACATGATTTTGGGGAAAAAGTTCATAAAATAGGAGAAATGATTGAAGTTGGCCGGCATTTACCATTTACACACAAAAACAATAATAATAATTAGTACAGAATGACGCTGATATCGGATGAGATTTAGATATACCTCTCATATATATTTTCGTCTAATTTTATGCAAATGATGCACCATAGGTCCTCTTTGATTTGCACGACGCACAGTGGGTTAGAGTACCATGTTTTCTTGGATCAAATCAGGGAAGCTATGTTAGAATAATTTTTCTTTATTTTTCAGTTAATACCATTAAAATAAGTTAAAAAAAAATGTTTTCTAAGTATATTTGAGTATAATTTTATTAAGTAATGCCAAATATCGGTGTAGGTATATAGTGCAAAGAGTACAATATGAGAACTTAAACATTGAATTTTATACATCTTAAAGTCAATCATCCACGTCGTCATCATCCGCAGCCAGGGATGGTCCGTATGACGAATTTTCAAGTTTTCGACTGTCAAAAAGGTGTAAACGTCGAAAACGTCATATACCTGTATAAAATGTAGTAAACGTCATTTATTTCAATATTATCACCATATACATTCATTTTCATAACATATATTATTTTTCTGTAAATCTGGCTATTCATTACAAGAACTGATAAAAAATTCTGAACTTTTTTAAGAAAAAAATTTTGGTATTCGATCTGAATTTGAGTAAAGCATACGTTATTTCCAAATCGATAAATGTAAATAGCTATTTTATAAAAAAACATAATGGTTTTGAGTGGGTTTCCGACGTTTCTGACAGGCCATCTCTGTCCGCAGCATCACCAACTTCTGATAATTGCTCAATATGTAAAAGGGCATTTGACACAATTTCGGGTCCGTGAATAAAAACACTTGTGCAAAGTGGTAGGCATATTATACCGAGGATACTTTCAACAAAAAGTCGTCCTGTATTGTGTGCATATATTTGAAATTTTTCATTATTAATCTCATGGCCACTGGATACAGCTATAACCGACACGTGCATTTTTTATTAAATTAACATATATTTTTGTTATTTCGGCAGATTTTATTTGCGTTTTGGTGCGTTTTTTTTGGATTTCTTTATCTAAAAATGTCATCTTGCCATTCATTGTTTGAGCGCTCGAATTCATCATAAGCTTCGACGATTATAAAAAACAACGTTCGAACTTGTATCTATAAAAAAATGCTAATAAAGAACCCTTTTACCCGACTACTTGAAACTGCACAACACAACCACTATTTGTCACTATTTGTTGAATATTATTAAAATAAACAAAAAATAAATATTATTGTAACAAAGAATATCATTAAAAGAAACAAAAATAACAACAATAAAATAATTAGAAAAAATAACATGAAAAACAAGAAAACACAACACACAACAACAGCACAAGTCGGGAGATCTGTGTGACTTTCAGCTAATTTGACTGCTGCAACACTTGCATTCAGCAATGCATGGCTTCTAAAAGGCACATAAGGGCAGCGTAAAATTTTGCAATATAACACAGATTTATGTTCTCTTTAATATAAACCAAAAATTATGACACGAATGTGGACGAATAATAACTATTTATCCATTGAAAAAATAAAAATATTATTTTTTTGGCATTTTCAATATAAATAACTAAATCTTAATCACTTCCAAACACGCGACGTTTTGTTTAGTACATTGAATTTAATCGGTTCAGATTTAGATATAGTTCCCATATATATTTTCGATATACGATATTTTACAAATGGTGCACTGAAGAGCCTTTGTTTGCTAGTTTTTCATGAAATATTACATAGATTTACATTAGCTCCTATAATTTCGATTTCAAAGAAAAGGTACACCAAAGAACCCAAGTCTGCCCGATTGATATCAATTTTTCATAGTTTTTAGATTGTTATAGGTATGGGTTTTTTAAATATGTTTTAATATCTACGAAGTTCACACACTTAATTTCGTCCGATTCAATTTAAATGGTCGAAACTGTCCATAATCAACAATGCCGAAACGTTGCGAAGTTCGTAGGCTCCCTATCGCTCGTTAATGCTCTGAGGAATACCAAACCTTCAGGTAGGACTAGGAATTTGAACATATTAAACCATGTCATTCTGCAACCGATACTAAATTTTTAATTTGGCCAGATATAGAAGCTATATCTAAATGTGAACCGATTTCAGGAAACTTAACACCATCATTCTATACCTAATTCATTACGCTGTGCCAAATTTCGTGCAAATCGAAAGAAATATAGGGACTTTGGTGGACCATTTACATTAAATCGGACGAATATATATGGGAGCTATATCTAAATCTGAACCGATTTTTCCCAATTTCAATAGGGTTCGTTCTTGGGCCAAATAAGTCACCTATGCCAAATTTCATCCAAATCGGATTATAAATGCGACCTGTACTTTGTTCGCAAAAATACATGGACGGACAGACGGACATGCGTAAATCGACTCAGAAAGTGATTCTATGCATATTCTCAAAAGGAACCATGTGTCTATCTCGTTTTCTTTTGCCTGTTACAAAAACAAAGACATAATACCCTGTACAATGTGTGAAGGGTATAAAAATAAATAAATAAATAAAAATATATAAAACAATGTAAATTTGATATAATTTGTGCTTGATATTTTAAGGAATCACTTGATTTTTTTTTGGATGGATCCACATCAATGTTATTAACACAAAAATAAAGCAGAAATCTAAAACACCTTCACATTGGTATTATCCGTCTGCATGTGATGAAATTTGTGTTGGATCATGATTACAGAAGAACAAATATTAAGCTGAATATTTTATTACGTTTCTTTGTGTAGTTTTTCTTGTTTTTTCCTTCGGCTATTATCTGGGTCATTTCGGACCCTTCTTCATAATCTTGCATAGCTATAATGAACAGCAATAATATAACAAACCGAGGGAAACATATCTTAAATTCATCATGGGGAATAGAATAATTTGCTGTTGTGTTGTTGTTCTATTGTCTTGGCTCCCTCTCCCTCCCTTCATACCAAAAAATTAAGAAACATTTTTATAGCTTTCATCTATTAACGTCCATGCTTTCAACTTTTAAATGCGCCCAATAAAGGATATTTTCCAAAGGATGTTGCTTAATTAGAGAAATAACTTTAAAGCTATTTTACATCAGTAGTGGCAGCAACGCCAGCAGAAGAATGAAAGCATTAATGTTAGTGGTTCACTTTGAAAGTTTATGTTTCAAAAGAAAGAACAAAAAATAATTGTGGGTTATCCCTCACAGTGGCACAGAAAAGGAAAATTATAGAATGAGCTGTGTTAACATGGGTTTTTATACCCTGGTCATTTGTTGGGTGCAATAAAAACACTTGAGTCCTTTTTTGTTATATTTTCCTTTTTGTTAACAGCGCATTGCCCTTTTCCGCAAGCAGTTTTTTTGGTGTGTTTTTGTACATTTAAGCCGATTGTAAAATGTATTGTACAGTATCTGATTAACAACTTGTCCACAAAAACAATAAAAATCTGACTTTTTGGTATTTCCTGGAAAATGTTTTTATTTTTGCCAACATGTATTCCAATAATTTTTTGCATGTTATAATATAATGTTCGTAGACAATAAGTATTATCCTTAGGTCAGTATGGTTTTACATATATGCACATATGGCTGTGTTTGTGTACGCAACAAAGAGTTTTGTGTGTGCAGAGGATATTTTAAATATTAATAAACAAGAAAAAAGTCATAATAGTTTTTGATTTTGTCGTAGCTACATCGGTCTTAGGCTGATAAAAAAATTGTTTAGTTTGTACCAAAATAACTGTTTAGCTCAGCGGGGGCTTTGAGCAGTGGACCTTAGAGGTGGAGTTTGTAATAGAGCCCTGTGGCGTGAAAGTGAAAACAAGATTGGTGCGTATGAAATATC